>NW_003307607.1:643400-687916 GCF_000143455.1 Volvox carteri f. nagariensis
CAACCCCCCCCCCCGGTCATCAAGAGAAGTCCCTCTCCGGGAACAGCGCCGGCGCCACCAGGGTCCACATGTACAGCAGCCCCGTGACCCACTCCGCGGCGGGCTTCACCCAGACACTCGCCCAACCCACATCGATGCGGTCCTTCTCCTAAGGCAGGCCATGGGGGGAGAGGGGAGGGGGAGGGGTGAGGGGAGAGGTGAGGGGAGGGGGGAGGGGAGGGGTGTGCGCGGGGAGGGGAAGCAGGGAGGGGCGACATCGGCGTGAAGGCGCTGGGGGGAGGAAGGCCCAGGAGCGCCCAGGGGCCGTTAGGTGTGTGTGTGTGCGTGTGTTTGTATGCGTGTGTGTATGTGTGTGTGCGTGTGTCAAGGCACGATGCAAAGTCAAGAAGGGAAAACAAATGCCGACTCTTGCAACTCTTGCAAACTACTGCGGCTGATGGAGTCCAAAGCAATGACACGCAACCGCGTGGAGCGGGGTGTGGGGGGAAAGACGAACCACGAACGAGTGAAGCTGCTGGGGTGTGGGGGGAGGAGATGGCTGGCAGCTGGTGCCTTCCACGCGTTTTGTGTACGTGGGTTTCCCGCCTTCCGTTACCCGTCCGCCCACACACACACGGCCTTCCCCAAACCAGGACCTTCCCCTTCCCCCAACCCAAACACACACACGCGCGCGCGCGGAGTGCTTCGGCGGTCTCACCCGTGGGGCGGGTAGCGCCCCCCGGCCTTAACAGGTCCAGTAAGATGTGTAACGAATACACACGCATGTACACACACAAAAACACACACACGCACCTGTGCCACGGTACCCCAGCCCGTCATGAGCATGGCGATGTACATGGAGGCGAGCGCAAAGATGAGGTGGAAGAAGGAGTAGTTGTACGTCACGGGCGTCAGGGAGGTCGCGGCGGCGGTGGAGGGCCTGCATAAGAGGGGGGAAAAGCGGATGGGGAGGGGGGGGGAGGTTGCGAGCGTCGGCACGAAGTGTGTGTGTGGGGGGGGGGGGGAATGGGGGTTTTAGGAACAGCGGCAGCGGCGGTTGTGCACAGGCGGCGGTCGTGGCTGGTCGCCATTCATCATCACCATCTTCGTCATTGTCGTACATCCTCCCATTTGTCTGGGTGTATGCGTGTGCATGCGCCTGTGTATGTGTGTATGTGTGTGCGTGGGCTTTCTGTTCCGATACCAACGGCCCGAACCCTATCCAAATGAAGATCCAACCTATCCGCGATCCCCAACTTTGCTGCACACACTCCCTCCTCCCCCTCCCCCTCCTCCCCCTTCCCCTCCTCCGTCCGCCCTCGTCCGGCATTTCCCTCCCTCCCCTCAACTCGCCACACGTACCGCGCAACACAACCGCCCACAAACCGACAAATCACAGACAGACAGACATGTACACAGACATACACCCACCATGCCCCCCATCCACGCACCTAGCCGGCGGTCCGCCCGTCACTGCCTCTCGGGTCGCCTCTGCAACATCCGGCACCCCGTCCAGTCCCGCACTGGTGAACCCACCACCTCCACCACCACCACCACCTCCAGCCTCCAGCTCCTCTCCCCCCGGGCCCCCGGGCAGTAGCGCCTGGCGCTGAGACAGCGGCTCCCCCTCCTCGGAGCCTTCCAACGTGAACAGCGCCGTGTTGGAGCCCGCGCGGAAGGCCGCATACACCACGGATGCCAGGGTTACGACCATGCCGAGGGCCAGAGTGCCGCCTGGGGAGAGAGGGGTGTGTATGTGTGTGTATGCGTGTGTGTGTATGTGTGTATGTGTGTGTATTGTTAGATATCTTGCCAGGCCTGACGCTGGCCAGCGGCTGCCGCCCAGCCCCAACGAACAAGACCGCCGACAAGCACTTTTCCCCCCTTTGGGGAAGGGGAGGGGCATGAGGGGGGCCCCTGCCCCCTCTCCTGCCCGACACAGAGCCTGAACCGCTGGATGGGGCGTGTGGGTGTGGGTGTGTGTGTTTGGGGTGAGAGGAGGTTAAGAGGAGGGAAGGGGGTTTAGGGGAATGGTACGGCGATGCAGCACAAGGAGCGCCAAAAACAGTCCACTGTGGCCACCCGCGGCCCAAAGCACCCACACCCACATCACATCATCCGCAACCGCCAAAGATGCGCTCTTGGACCTCACCCCCACCCCCTCCCCCCTCCCCACCCAAGACCCAACCAGTGTGCGCATATGCACATGTATATATGTGTATGTATGTATGTATGTATGTATGTATGTATGTATGTATGTATGTATGTATGTATGTATGTATGTATGTGTATATGTTCCAACCCACCCGACGCGGCTGTGAGCCGGTGTCCCAGTCCATTGCACGCGTACTCCCGGGGCTCGGATTGCAGCGCGGAGAAGCACAGGTAGGCCGCGTACAGTGCAATCATGGAGGAAGGGAAGATGGAGCCCTGGGGGGGGTGGGGGAAATCATACGCAAGACGTGCAAGATGGGGTGGGTGGGGGGTGTAAGAGGGGGAAGAGGAACCACAGACGAGTGATGGGTATGAGGAGTGTGTGTGTGTGTAAGGGAATTGTATGCGTACGTAAGATCAATGAGACAGCTACCAACGGCGAGGGGAGGGGGAAGTTGGGCTTCAATCAGGGAAGCGGGGGAAGAGAACGAGAGGGCAGAAAGACACAGGGGTTAGAGAAATGGGACGAACTAGCACCGCGTCTTTAAAACACAACCCCCTCTTCCCCCCTCTTCTTCCCCCCTTCCCAAGCCCGCCGGGCCTAACTAACCCCTCTTCCTCCCTGTCAAATCCTCTTTCACAGCATGCAACAACACACGGCACATGGCACAGATGTCTGTATATGATGTGTGAAACAGGGGGGTATATCTTCACCCTGCGGCAGCTACCCGGCGAAACCCTGCCTTCCCCGGTATTTCGGGGCACCCTCATCCAGTCACCCTAGTCAACTTTTCAGTGGATCGCTCAGGTTCCGCACCCACCACCAGCATCCAACGGAATCTGCCGGATCGACAGCGGCCCAACTCCATTCCTGGTCGGCTCGCGAGTCACCTTTATCCCAGGTCACCACCGTCCATCGACTTGGGGCACTTATACATATCACCATCGGAAGGATTTTCGACTCTTGACAGGTCTCGATCCCGCGATCTCCCGGGGGGCAATGGTCCGTGCCTTACCAGTAGTGTCTAACCTGTATAATACCTAATAGGTCTCTCTATATGTACAGCTCTCGCAAACGCAGACCTAAGCTTTCCCTTCCCCTCAAACCACACATAGACACACTCGCACATACATACAAACACACGTACATACATTCTTACCCCCCGCGCCAGCGGCGCCAGCGACAGCACACTGAATGTCACCACCAGCAGCAGGGTGAGGGTGATGAGGGCGATGTTTAGGGAGCAGGAACCCGCACCGGCCGGTTTGAACCAGTAGTACATGAAGCCTGGGGTAGGGGGGAGGGGAGGGGGGGTTGGGGGGGTTGGGGTGCGGTAGGGGTTTGGACGGGAAGACACTGTAATTGACGGACAAAGCTGCTGCGAATAAAACCCTTTTAAACCCTAATATTTTCTTTAATCGGAAATAAATTATGCATACGTTATGCAAACAAGAAATACGTGCAAAAACGACAAAATGCCTAATGCAACAGCATACATGAGAACATACGCATACACATGCAGACATTCATACCTGCCAGCGTCAGTGTGCTGCCGTACCCCACGCACGTGAGGCCCATGAGGCCGTACAGCCAGCGGTCGTCGTCCTCCCCGTTCGCCACCCAGCTGTCGTTCCAACCCTGACAGGGGACGGGTCGGACACGAAACATACAGACACACAGACAATTAGGCAAGCAAAGCATATTATAAACTAGGGTAGTCAGTTTCTTCGAAGAAGCCGAAAAGGGCTCTCGGCCCCTCGGTGCAGCCAGTCACCCCGCAGTATTCCGTACGGGAGGCTGTACGGCACTGGGCTGCAACTGAAGGTAGGCACACCAGCATATAGCACACCGTCACACAAGGGAGCATGGCCTAACATAACCGCTAAGCAAGGAAAATCTCTTTTCCCATATCGCCGTACCGACCTGTACGAAGTCCAGCAAGATGATCATCTGGATGACCAGGAACACGCCCGAACCCACACGAGCCATCCAGCCTGCGTTGGCAATCAGGTGAAAGGTAAGGAGAGGAGGAGAGAGAGAGAGAGAGAGAGGTAGGACGGGATGGGGGATGGGAAATTAAACCACTGGATGAATAATATAAACGTTAGAATATATTCATCCACGTGACAGCAAAGGACAAACAACCAAATTAAAGCTAGGATGATAATGATGATATCGATAATTATAACGTTGATGATGGCGGCGATGATGATGATGACGTCGTTTCCTTGGCGTTGTCTGAAACACAGACAAGCAGGTCATGCGCCATGTGACGTGATGGACCTGGACCAGTTCAAAGTCCGGTTCTAAGTCCGGAGTTAATGGGTTACGTCAGGGGTAGATTAGGCGGCCAGCGCGCTGTTCATATGGGGGAGCAGGACGTTGGAAGAACGTGGCAGGAGGGGAGGAGGACGTTGTTGTGACTCACTGTAGGCGTTCAAGACCCCGTTGGGAAACAGGAAGGGCAGTGCGGTGAAGAGGAGCCACAGCGCCAGCTTCAGCAGAGGGTGTGCGTGGTGCAGATAGCGATCGCGCTTATCGCCCCTGAACTTGACACCAATCGTGGCCAGCGACATGCAGGCGAAGAAGAGCTACGCGGGAGGAAGGTAGGATGGTGTTTCAAGAGGGATGGCCGTGGAAGGGGACTCAAACCCCTGACGACGGGCGTTGCCAAGGCCAGGAGGATTACTTTCATAAACATAGCGCTCCAAGGAGTCCTTCAGGCAAGGATAGCGTTCCAGGCAAAAATTGGCTGAAGCAGGGTTTCCCAGGTAGACTACTCACAAAGTTGCCCATGCTGACACGGTATACTGCCTGCTGTCCAAACCATTTGTCCATGTCCACTGCCGTCACATCCTTGACAATCCCTGCGTTGTGGGTGGTTGGAAGCTGCGATGTCGGAAATCCTTCGCAGGGCCTCACAAACTAAAAGCCTGTAATATGTAGCGAAGCAATACAATGCAAGGCCTAATACTAATAGAGGTTCCTGAAATTGTTGCGTGGGAGAGAATCTCACAAGGAATTTTCTGAAGGATGGGAGTCGCAAAGTCACGTAGAATCCAAGCTACGATCATAGCAAGGAAGAACAACACCGACCAGGCGACCCTTGCGCTGTGCCGCAGCACCTCATGCGACGCGCACTGACAGGCGGTGCATGCGGCATAAGTCGCAAGCTGCGCAGCGCAGCTGCCCAAATATCCTCCAAGAAACATTTATCGTGAAAGCACCGTCAAGGAGCTCGGTACAGTTCTATCCTCTCATGGACAACCTATGGTGGCAGATGCTATCGAAACAAACGAGTTTTTCGTAGCTTCCGCTAAAGTTTCAGTTGAATATGTACGTACTTACAACGCTCAGACATCACCATAATAAAATGTTGCGCTGCAAACTTGGAATCCTGCCAGAGCTCATACCGTTGTACGATAAAAACTCAGTAAATCACCTCCCAACACTACTGCCCACCTCCGCGGTCGACGGTCCTCGCTGCTCGCACGCAGTGGCCGTACCACAATCCCACTTCTTTTGTGTCACCATCTCCAGAGCTGTTCCCTCTTCAACAGTAGAAAAGTCAGCGGCTGACCCTGATTACTCGAGGTCATCCCTTATACGAGCAAGCAGCCATACTGTAATTATCAAGCTGCTGGTGGGCTATGGCCTTGACAAGAGCGGCATAGTGACAAGCTTTCGCGTGTCGACCTTCACAACCTCTTCGCAGCTCGGGGCATCTGGTGAGATTCCGGCAATTCTGTAATACGGGAGGCCTTAAAGCGCGTGGCGAGGTGTGGCCGATGCCGCACAGCTCCACGCACTACCACTACTACGCACTCTCGCGCCACCACCGCTACCGCCATCATCATCGTAATAGACGCCAAGAGCTCGCCTGACACCGCAGCTCTTAAACCCATCCCGAACCTGAACCCTTCATATGTACAATACGAAGGTCCCGTATCGACAATCTACTTTCTCTTCAATCTACATGCACAAAAGATGCTGTCGCCGCGGCACTGCTCTTCGCTTTCATGGCTCCCAAACAAGTTCCGGTTCGCCCGCTTCCGCCGCCACTGCCGCAGCAGCAGCCAGCCCCAACACCGCGGTGTTACTGCCGCCGCCGCCGCCGCCGCCGCCGCTGGCAAGTGCTGGCGTCGCGCCCGCCGCCGCCACTTGGAACCCCGACGCGCGCCCATGCTGATCCGACACGTACCCCCCGTCGCCCATCTCAATCCCCCGCCGTACAGACCCCACCATAAGGCCCGCATGAAGCGCAGCCCCCAGCGCCACGGCCGTCTGCTCGTCCGTCCGTACGCGACGTCATCGGGCCAAATTCGCCAAAACCAAAACACAAAACCGAACCGAACACACACGCGCGGAGCACAGGCGGGTGAGGGAGAGAGGGAAGCACAAGGGGGGAGGGGGTGGGGAGTGTCGTGTTTGTGAGGGTTTGTCGGGTTTGCCTGGATTGGGAAGGGATCAGATGGCCTACTAGCACAGCCGTGTAATGCGCCGCGGGTAGGCAGTGAGAGAGGGTGCGACGGCGGGCGGGGGGGTGGAGGGGTAACCATATGCGCGAAAAAGTGAGGTGTGGACTGCCGGGTGTCCATGAGGTCCGAACGAAACTGCCTAGGGAGTCCTAAAGGAGGAGGGGGTATGGCAGCAGGAGGCAGGTATGTAGGCAAGACAAACGTGAGGGGCCAGGGAGTCCGACAACAGGGGCAAGGATACAGCTCTACCGACGGGGCCCTTCCCCGGTCTGGCCCCTCGGAGCCCTAAGTGTCCTATTTAGGCTCATGTTGCAGCTAC
This sequence comes from Volvox carteri f. nagariensis, assembly GCF_000143455.1. NCBI lineage: Eukaryota > Viridiplantae > Chlorophyta > Chlorophyceae > Chlamydomonadales > Volvocaceae > Volvox > Volvox carteri. The sequence continues at coordinate 650,332 of NW_003307607.1, forward strand.
ATCTTACACCTTCCTGGAACCTCTTACCTCCGGATCCACACCCTCCCGTACAGACAGGCCAGTAACCTGAAGCAGCAATGGCAGTAGCAGCACCAGTAGTAGCAGCAAAAACAGCAATAGCAGCAGTAATTTTGCACCGATAGCACCAGTACTACCGATGATACGAGGGGGGAACGTGGACAGGGAGGGTTCCACACTAAAAGCCACAGGTCACGAGGGTGGTGGGATCCGGAGCGTCAGACGCTCAGGTCCTAACCACGGTACGACACTAAAAAACACCGCACGGCGGGCCCCAGGCTGGCTAAGAGTGCTGCGGGGTCAGTGGCTCACCGCCACGGATTCATACCGAGGTTATGGACTCCATTATAACAAAACGGTACCCCGGGGGCGACGGGGACTACAGACGCTGCTGAGTTTGGGGGTGCTCGGCGCGGGGGCGACATAGATATACAGGTTTACCCACATTGCTGTTGCTGTTGTTGCACCAAAGCGTGGTAGAATAGGAGATAGGAGTGCGCACGTCAACAGTGACAGGTGTGACACGTCCTACGTTCGAATCAAGCAACAGCAGCTGCCCTATTAACCTAATAACCTACGGGGGAAGGCCCTTTTCCTTGGCGACGTCCTTGCCTATTTAGGCTCCCAAAGGCCAGAGACCTCCATCCCCCACATTCTCCCAGCAATCTACAATTGCACGTGTGTACGGCAGCATACCAAAGCAGCTACGCGTACATATATACACACACACAGAGCGTCATCTCTCCGCATCCGTTTCGTACCTTGGTGATGTAATCCCGTACAACGGGCAACCGCGTTGCGGCGCCAACCAACACCAGACCGGTCAACCGCCGCGGCGGCGCGACGTACTTCGCCGCCGAAGCAGAAGCTGCTGTCGTACCACCGCCTCCGCCGCAGCCATCGTGGTCACCAGCTGCTGCTGCCGCCGCCGCCGCCGCCGGCTGTGGCGGGAAGATAGAGAACTCCCATGCTGCTGCTCCCTCGCGACGCCCCGGGCCCTCCAAATCCGGAGAGCTGCCGCTCGAGCCCGAACAGACACTGGATCCAGATTTAAACCCAGACTGGGATCCAGAACCAGATCCACACCCTCGTGGATCCAGATCCGGTGGAAGATGGCCCCCCAGCTGAGTGCGTGTGGCCAGCGCCAGCTCCTCGAGGGGCCACCACATTCGATGGAGCAAGGGTCTGACACATTTCGCCATTTCCGTTATTCAGTTTTTTCCGTTGAAATTGATTTCAACGGCCAACGGCCCCGTAACGGTACACACACACAGGATCACAAGGACGGCAGACGGGAGGGTGGGAATCAATATTACATGCAAAGTGGATGGATGGGATGAAATAGATGAGATGGACGCATGCACGTAGCGAAGAGGCAAAAGCAGAGGGGCTGGATGGCTCATTAGTCGTACGTAACAAGCGAAGGAGGACGGAGCAGAGGAGGACGGAGTCCCTGAGAGCAGGAGTGGAGGAGAACAAGGAGAAGAAGAGAAAGGAGGAGGAGAACAGTGTCTCTCCGAGGGGCCCCCCCTGGGCCCGGCACCAACCGCCGCGTGCTGCACCATACTCATCACCACTACCACCACCACCATCATCATGGCCGCCTTACCCGCACCACCCCTTGACCCCGCCCCTCCCAAAGGGGCCGGTTACGAAGAGCGACGCAGAGAATGGGGCTAGAAGAGGACGGGGTCTGCGTCCTCTTCTAGCAGACCTCTAGCGTCCTCTTCTGGCAGCCAGCCAGCCGGCCAGCCCGGTCCATATGCCGGCATGCGAGCTTGCAAGCCAGGACCAGCTCCATATCTCATAACCGAAAACAGTCCACCAGCCCGCGAACAGCGCACAACGGCCCGCAGGCAGTAACAACCGCCCATCCCCCAATGCATGTGCGTGAGAGGGGGGGAAGGGGGGGTTGCATGGTGGGTGCCCCTGCCCCGCCAGCCTGCCACTTTTGCCCCCACCTGCCCTACATGCCCGCCTCTCTCCTAGCTCTGAACCACACAAACCCTATATCCCTTTTTTTCTTCTTCTCCCAAATAAATGATATACAAACAAATAAACGGTCTTAACCACCAACTAACCTGACGAGCTCCTCAAACGTCTCCGCACTGAGTTCGGTCTCCGTCAGGCCCTCCTCCCGCTGCTGCTGCTCATGACGGTGATCATCATGACGGTGATGACAGGTAGGCACCCCGACCTTAACAGACACGCAACTGCTGCTGCTACTGCTGCTGCTGCTACTGCTGCTGCTGCTACTGCTGCTGCTGCTACTGCTGCTACTGCTGCTGCTGCTACTGCTGCTGCTGCTACTGCTGCTGCTGCTACTGCTGCTACTGCTGCTGCTGCTACTGCTGCTGCTACTGCTACTATCGCTTGCGCTGCGGCCGGTCGCAGCAGTGCTGCTGGCGCTGCTACTGCCGGCGCGAGTCGCAGCTATGGCCTCGCTAAGAGCTAGCTTGGCTGCCTCCGCAGCACGAAGGAGGGCCAAAGAGGAGGTGGCGGATGAGGTGAAGGCGGGGGTGGGGGTAATGGAGGACGAGGACGAGGATGCAACGGTGGTAGAGGAAGAGCAAGAGTCCGCAGTGGCGGTTAAGGAGTTGGTGATGTTGTTATTGCCATGCAAATGGGGTTGGGATTCGGATTGCTGTTGTTGTTGTTGTTGCTGTTGCTGTTGGTGGGGGTGGGGGTGCCCCCTCCCTTCCGTCTGCATTGCCAGCCAGTCCGCCACGGCGGCGGTGAAGTCGTCGCCGCCAAGAAAGTTATCACCCGACGTCGACAGAACCTGCGGTAGAGCGGTACGGCAATGGTACGGCATCACCACCGGCAGCAGCAGGAGGTACAAGAACATGTGCGGCGGCGCGGGAGTTCCCTATCCAACTCCAAACAATGGGGTCCCCCTGAGCCGTATACGGAGCCGTATACGGAGCCGTATACGGAGCTGTACCCATTTCGTGGCCCGCTTTCTATCCCTTCTCGTCCCTCTCATTTCTTTTCCCGCACACCCTCTCTCCCTCTGCCTTTGTGACGGTCTCCTCGACTCGGCAGTCAAGGACTTGGACACGTATTATCGGCAGTTACCGATTTCGGATGCACGGCAAAGTTGGTGGAGTTTAGACACGTCCGCAAAGTTGATGCTCCCTGGCGAGTGGTCGCATCGACATCTTATGGAAGCTGTCATTGTGCTGTGCACGCGTGCACATAAAACACACTCTCCCTCCATTTCCCAGGGCTCCATTCCCCCGCCCCTACCCACCTCCATGATACCCTCAAACGCCTCCACCACTGTCAGATCCAGCGTACCGCCACCTAAATCGTACACCAAAAGTACATCGTACGGCACTTGCGGCGAGCCGAAGCCGTACGCCATGGCCGCAGCGATGGGCTCTGCGTGCGGGTGTGTGGGGCACGGAGCAGGCAACCGCGGCCAGGGGAAGCGGGCGGGTGTAGGGCTTGAGAGGACGGGAAGATGAAAACACGCACATACATACATATATACATACATACATACATACGCGTGGTAATGTCGACCCAACTTAACACACGTACCCGCAGCTTCCCTCTGCAGCTGTCGTTCTCTCCTGCACTTGACTTTGCATTACCGGTTACCCCACCGGTTATTCCCACCGTCCTCTCTCCCTTACACACCTCCCCACACACAACACCTCCCTCACCTCACCCTGCAGGAGGCTCACACGCTGCAAGCCCGCGGCCCGGGCCGCCTCCGAAACCGCTCGCCGCTGAGTCGGGCCGAAGTGCGCCGGTACGGTAATGACGGCATCCAGAACCTAATGAAGGAGGACGATCAAGGAGGACGAGCAACGAGGTCGAAGATCAAGGGGGGAAATCACACTTAAGATAAAGTGGTAAGATAAATGGCTTGAACCTATTTGAAATTTGGGCTCTGTTATTGTTTTTACAAAAATAAAGGATGTATTTTCTCTGTAAGTCGAATAAATATGAATAAGCCAACTAAATATGATGATGATGATGGTGATGACGATGACGGTGATGTGAGAAACGAAGGGGGATTGACCACCAACTGACGTCCGAAACCGCAGGCCTCTCCTTTAGGAAGAAATGGCCTGCCGAGTTGGATGACAGATGCCAAAAGCAAACACTCGAACGGGGGAAAAGATAACTGCCGACAACCCAAAGAAAGGGGGGAGGGCGTACGTCACCCTACAGGAAGGAAAAGCGGCGGAGCGAGGACTGTTGTAACGGAAGATACACATACACACACGGCGAAACTTTAATTAGAAACATACATACGTACGTACGTCAAAAGACATACACACCTACCTCCACAGTGCTGACACACCGCCGATCCCCCCCTCCGCCTCCCCCCGCTGTCCCAGTCGCCACCCCACCCTCCCCCAGCTCCTCCCCCAGCTGCTGCTGTTGTCGTACAATTTGTCGTTCCAGAAAGGTGCGTGCCCGCGACACGAGATGACGCAGCAAGTGGGAGCTGATCTGTGTGTATGGGTGGGGGGGGATGGAGGTTAGGTTGGGTTGGGGGTGGGGTGGGGGGAAAGACGAACCACGAACGAGTGAAGCTGCTGCCAAGGAAAGAGTCTACAATAAGTGGGTTGTGGGGAAGTTTGGAAAAATGTGCGTGCGTGTATGGGGTGTATGGGGTGGGGAAAACACAGCCCCCCTTGGTCGCCTCCAGGGAGAGACACGCCCCGCCTGGAGCTGTGCTCCTGGGGCCCCCCCGGGGGCAGGAAGCTCCCTGGAGCGTCCAGCTCGCATGTAAGCTGCTACAGACCTATGGACGATAAAAGTTTTACGTACGTTTTTGTCTCCCCCCTTCCCCCTCCCCCTCCCGCACCGTCGGCAGTTGCTTCATCGACCTTTCGACAACCATACAAGAAGTTTTCAGACGAAGAAACCCACCCACCCACCCCATGCGATGAATGTGGTGGGCATGGGGTAGGGGCTACTACTCCAGGGAGGTTAGGAAGGGAGGGGAATGACACTTTGCGCGAACGAGGTGGTATCATCACCTCTGCCAAAACGACCACAGACAACCCCCCAATCGTCTCAACAAGCAAAGCATGGCATGACATGAGGTGAGATGATATGACTTGACAGAAAAGAACAGTAATAAAACCTTACATCTCACCTCCTGTAGTGTCAGGTCACGACCAAATGCCGGACAGGACACCTGCACACAGCCGTCAGGTCCCTCAACAAGAGAGTAGCTCCGAAACCGGCGCTGCCGCTGCCGCTGCTGATCATAACCCGCTAAAACCTCATCCTCCCGCGAAAGCCTCGGCTCCCCCGGCGTCATGCTGGAGGTCGGAGGCCGCGACGACGGTATGTACGGCGACTGCTCGTCCCGCTCCTGTACGACTTCCCTGTGCAGGAAGAGTATGAGGAGGAAGGGGGGGAAAGGGGATTCGATCCCCCCATGAATATGCGGCCCATGCACATCCGGAGGCCCCCCTCCCTGCACGCTCAGCTCCCCAGCCTCCCTCTCTAGCTAAAAGAAACCCACCACTAACCCAACCCTACGGTGTTTTTCCTTTCACCGTGGATTCCTAACCGTTGCTGGTAACTACCCAACCGGACAACCCCCGCGTGTCGCCGTACACATCCGCGCCTAAGCCTCTACTCGGTCCGCTGTCCGTACACACAGCGCCGCTTATACCTGTACGTACGGCCCATTAGCCGTTTGATGCCGTAAAATGCGTTGGCGGGATCCGATTCTGCTGCTGCGGCGGCCTCCTCCCCCACCAGTACGGAACCGTCCTGTTTGTGTTCGTTTGTATGTATGTATGCATGCATGTGTGGGGGGTGTTGGGGATTAGGATTTTACTTGTTGGAAGGGGCGAGTGCCGCGGGCGGTCAAGGTGGGCTCGCAGGATGCATAGCCGTGGCTAAAAGGCGAGTGCTTAGGAAGAAAAAGGCGCCAACCCCCAAAAAGGGGGTGAAGGAATTCGGCCTTTCTTTTTCTGTCCACGGCGGAGCGGCAAACGTACGTATTGTTATTGTTGTTACAGAGTGGGAGGGTTCTGGGCCACTTGAACACATGTACACACGTACTTGAATAAATGTACGTATGGGGTAGAAGGGTCGGGATCGGGATTGGGATCGGGCGGGTGATGGTGTGGGGCTATGTTTCCTATGTCACCGCAAAACCCACCTGCCGTACAAACACAACGGACGGTATCACGGCACGCCCCTTCTCGTCCTCCACCACCATCGGCCTGAAACAAGAGTGAGGTAAGTATAATACCAGGCAAAAAGTACTCAGGGAGATGCCAAGGGAGCTGAACCCTTCCTACAGTAAGTGTGCGGGTAAGACGTGAAGCAGGGACGGGGGGGAGGGAAATCACCATAGACGTGCGCAACATGCAAGTAAAAACAGTTAAATGCCGATGGAGGAGGACAGGACGGGGGGAGGAGAAGCACGCAGGGGGCCAGCAGAGGTAAGACGAGCAAAGAAGACAAATTAAAACAAAGTATTAATCAACAGACTGGTGGCGAGGTCGCAAAGGTGGATGTGGGTATGTGTTGGCAAAATGAGAATTTTCTAAAAGAGCGAACCCTGACAAGTGTGATAAAACACGAGAACGATTTGAAACCTGGATTTGAACTGAGTACAGAGATGAAATTCGCGAGTGAATGCCTAGTACAACACCACCACAGGAGCTAATTTTGGCTTTCAGACCCCCGCGGTGGTGGGGCCACAACTCGGCGCCATGTTTTCCTTCGCTCACCCACCCCTGCCATGCCCTCCTAAACGTTTTTTCGTTCGCAGGTCATTCTTAAACGCGCGGAACGCACCTGCCGTCAGGCCCCGCCACTGCTATCGCGCTGGTGGTGGTACCCAGGTCGATTCCCACGGCCGCCTGCAAAAAAACAAAAAAAACATTTCGCCAAAAAGGAAAGGTTGAAATGCCGGCAGGCACAAAACAAAACCGGGTGTATAGGAATTTCGTTGACGGGGATCCCAACACGTGTAGCAAAAAAAGGCTAGAACCCCAAAAAGGCAAGAATCCAACTGACAAAGTACGGCGTCAACAACTGCCGAAGTATTACTCGTAGCTGAAATGCATTGCTGCGTGGCGTTGCAGCTGCTGCTGCTGCTGCTGTTGCTGGTTTCGCCAAGATGTTCTGTAATCTTTGTAATCGCAGTCACAGTTACCGTCTGCCATCATCACATCTTAACCTCGTCCTTCGTTGATTCGTTCGTTCGTTTCCGCAGGCTCGTGCAGATGCCCAGGGCGGGCCCAGAATGACCTTTAGGAGGTCCGGAAGACACAGACCCGGAAGAGCATCGCGACGACAAGTAACAGTTTCAGGAGGGCTCATGATGTCACACACGTGAAACATGCGAAGTAACCCGTAAGACGCCAAAGCCAAACACGCCAAGTCCCCAGTAGAAAAGAGACTTCTACGGAATCAGCTGTATGCAGTTAGCAGGGCTGCATGGCTGGTAATTTTTATTGAAGGCGATGGGGAAAAGCAGCTGAAGCGCCTCACCCTGATAGCGTTTGCACCTCTGGCACCGTTGCTACTGCTGCTGTTGTCGCTCGAATCCCTACTGCCATCGGCTTTATTGCTATTGGTGCGGCTAATGCCGGCAGATGAAAACGGGAGCCGCTTCTTCCTTCCGCCCCCTTGTTGGACTTGGCATTGCCCGATGCGAAGGGGGCGTGAAGAAGGGCAACAGAGACCATCCCAAGGAGATGTTGTACTGAGCGAGCGTCGCCAGCCAGCGGGAACTTGTATGCTTGCACGCAACGCACGCATGCTGCCTTGGCAAGCGAAGTTAAGAGCCGCCGCTGGGAACACGGGCAACTCGCACGTCGGCGCGTGGAGTAAGTTGCAAGTAGAAAAGCGCCTATGGGCTCACGAACATCGCGTTAGCCACATGAACTCGTACTCCTTCCGTTGCTTATTACGCTGCAAAGGTTAAGGCAACGGAGAAGGAACGGCAGATAGACAGTGTTGTCGCCGCGACTGCGAGGCGATGTTGTAGTTTCTCCTGCTCCAGGTACAGAACGGATTTGTAATCAATGGTCAACCCTAAGCGGACCAACTTGCCAGCCAAGCTATGCGCCGTGCGCTTTTCTAACTTCTTGTACGGTGCTTCGCCGTTCTTGATGGACGTGAAAGGCAGTACCGGCAGGGCAGGAAAACGCATACATGTGGAGTACTAGTCGTAGATCTATCTTGCCATTTGATCAAGTCAGCTTTACGTCAGCATTTTCAAAGTCCCACTTGGCACTCGTTCTGTAATCTTTAAACAATTTTAGGAGAATCGCCGAAAGATATATAATTGTAGTCCTGAGGAGATGGCACCCGTGCCCGGTTCTGTTGTCACTGACGATCCGCAGTGGCTCGCCATCGCTGTGGCAGGGCTGACCGTGGCCCTGGTCGTCTACACCTACGTCGTCATCAAGCCGGCCCTGCGGACGTTCGCATGAACCCCGCATGGCAAACGGCCCCGGGCTTAGCTGGGGCACCGGGGTCGCCGAAGCACGGCACCCGGAGCTGACCGCCGATGCCTCAGGGACAACGGCAGGTGGAACGGCCTGCCAGACAGATAACAACATACATATTTCTGAAAAATCAGAATCGGGGCCTGCTGTTGTTTCAACGCTTCGAGGAGCTTCTCCCGGCGGGGTAATTTTGCGCGCTTGTGGCGTTGACACAGGCTACGGTGGGTCAGCATCTTTCGAACCTAACGCCATGAAGGAAAACGGGACTTCCCATGGAAAGGGTACTGACAGCCCAAGCGGAAGGGAGTTCGAAGGAAGAGCATTAACAGCATCGACAGCCCCTTCGGCACCAGCACCCGCGATAGCGTCCTCGCCGCCTGGCAGTACATCCCTGGGCCACCAGACCCACCAAAGCCCAGGTCCATTAGCTATGGATCCACTCATCCCTTCTAATCTTAGCACCGGAGAACGCAGCGGCGTCAGCAATGGGTTGCGGCGGGGCGCAGCAGGCAGCAGTGACGCAGGTAGTGGCAGCACCGAGGCCCTTGGCACCCAAGCTCGCAGCTGCAGAAACAGCGCACCGGGGGGCATTGATAACAAGTTCAGCGGTGGAGACGGATCTGGGATCGTAACTCCAGGGCTGGAGAGGAGTGCTGGCGGCGGTGGAGGCGCCAAGTCTAGCGGAAGCGGCGCCACGGTCCCGGCGGGCGCTGCAGGTGGTGCTGGCGGTGGTGGAGGTGCTGGCGGCTCGTCGTTGTTTTCCTTTGGGCCAACCAGCTCGATGCTGGAGCACGTGTCGCGCGAGGTACGTGGGACGACGACCAGCATATGCTAGCTTGCGGAATGCTAGCCGTCGACAAGCTACAACATTATTGGTGTGCCTCGAGCATGAACGTGAGGGCGGGCAGGTTGCAGTTGGGATGTGGATGTGGGGGAAAGACGAACCACAAATGAGTGAAGCTGCTGTCACCGAGTGAAGCTGCTGCCAGGGCAAGAGTGTACCAGACGTAGAACTGACCGAAAGTGGTATGTGGGGGATGTGGGTCGCGCCACCGGGCCGTGCCTAGGGAGCATGACACCTCAGGAGGTCTGAGTCACGTGATCTGGGTCACGGCATGCAGCATGCGGCAATCAGATTTCGGAAAAAAATCGAGATGTCCCGTAGAAGACGACGACGAAGAAGAGACACAGCAAACGTCCTCCATGGATTCCGCCCCGGGTCGAGCACACCTCTACAGCTACAATGCTTCCATACATATACTACTTCCTTGCTGCAACGGAAACGGAAGGGGGAGTGCTGTCCTCGTTACCGAACTTGTAAACCGTGTGCAATAGTGTGTGTGTGCGCTGTGGTGAAAGCATCACACCAGGAAGGCGAATGTATTTTCGCCTGCATTGTGCCCGTTTTTAGGGAGAGGTATGCATAACACGCATGGTTCGCCCAGTTGGAAAGGTGAGATTTTTCGTGCCGGGGATCAGCAATGTGCCCCCGGAATGAGCACAGCCCAGTCCAGAGCCCAGCCCAGCCCAGTCCCCAGACCGCTTCTGCGTTCCCCACGCGCTGTTGATGTTGCTGCTGCTGCCGCCGCCGCCGCTGTTGATGTTGATGTTGATGCTGCGGCTGCTGTAGGTCATTCGGAAGCTCCGCCTGGCGGCCAGCGCGGGCAGCATGGAGGACCGCCACGTGGTAGGGACCAGCAGGGCGCGAGGCCAGCAGGGGCGGGGGGGCGGACGCTGTGTGTGTTTTGGGGGGAGGGAGGCGGGAAGGGGGGGTTGACGCGGGACGCCGTATATGCATTGGTGGCCTGTCGGTGCCAGGTATTTAAAGCGCGTGCTTGATGTTGTAAGGGCAGTATATATGTATGTATGTTGTTACAGGGTGGTATAGCTTCACCAGCGGCCCCCTTTCCCTTGGAGGCAGTTCCCTGCTCTCCCCTGCTAGAGGGGCACCCTAATCCGTCACCCCATCCGACTTCAGAATGTATTCGTTGGGTTCAGCAACTCACCACCAGCATCCAACCAAGTCTAGCGGATCAACGGCGCCTCAACTTAGTTCCTGGTCATATGTGTGTATGTGTGTGTAGTAATGGGATTTTTCCCGATTCGCTCGTTTGCAGTGGGTGTGAGGGTGGGGGCCGTTTCGGGGGATGCAAAAGTGTGTGTGTATATGTATGTATGTATGTATGTATGTATGCATGTATGTATGTATGTATGTATGTATGTGGGGGTGGGGAAGAGGTTTGCAACTTCGGACGGATATGATCCACACCCCTGACCTGACCTGGCCTGGCCACACCCCAAAGAGCCCAGAGTCTGCTCATAAATAATATAGCATGCCTCCCCTCTCCATGACACTGTGATGTCTGGTCTATGACTCCTATACTATTACACAATAACACAATGGTGGACTTGCTGGTGTTGTTGGAGAAAGAAGTTGATGGAATTGTGGCCTCAGTTTCCATTCGCTCCCGGTTGTGGTCTTGATTGTGGCCTGTTTTTATTAATATGGCACAACCTCGGTTCTTGCTGTCGTTATTCGTTAGTGTTGTTTCCTACTTAGGGTGCTTCCCCGTGTTCTGTTCTCACCAACCAATAGGTGTGTGAGGAGCTCTTCGCGGACATCACATGCGCTCTGGATGCCTCGGCCCAGGCTGCGTTGCTGGGTCCGCCCGGGGTGGAGGCAGGGGCCGCGGTGGAGGCGGCAGTGGAATGTAGCGGTGGCGGCGGTGACGGCGATGCTGTGCCCCCCACTGCCTGTGGAGCCGCACACGGCCCCGGGCGCCGGGCTCGTGTGCGGGGCAGGTTGTACTACGAAGTGAGTTGCGGGACCCGGCAGCAGCTGAGTGACAAGCTACATGGGTGGCTGCTTGGTTGGTTAGGTGGCTGCTGGCTGGCCGGCTGTGTAATTATGGGGGTGTTTTTCTCGGTGGCGTGTTATGTACTGGGTTGGGGTAAGCGGACATGGGAGTGGGGCTGGCGGTGTTGCGATTGGACGTGGCCTTCCCTTCTTCCTTTTCCATTACTGCAATATCGAAGGGAAGGAAAGGAAGGAAGGAGGAAGGGATGGAGGGATGGATCGAGCGGAAGAAGGCCATGGGTTTGAGGCAGGGGGTTATTTCTGAGTTGAAGTAGGGGGGTTTGCGCAGGTAGGCAGGGAGGTCGGTATTGCTCAGCTGATGGGGTTGGTTTCGGAGCTTCTGGAAGGGAAGGGCCCCTGGAGGTGAGGTGGGGCTCCTGATGTACTTTCCTCCAAGCGTGGACCAGAGGGTTCTATTTTGTTCTATTTCTAAGAACGTTCGAGCCTTAAAGCAAACATATTTACCACAGCCACGTAACTACTATTATAATAATTGGTGAATTATGACTAACAATTCTTCCTTGGCGGCGTGTAACCCCGCCCTCCCACCGGAGGGTTCAGGTGTTTATAGCGACACTGCTCTCCTTATATCCCCCCCCCTTTCCCGGCCACGTCCCAACGTTTCAAACTGCGCCCCGCGCACCGCTCAGGTCCTGGCTGTGTACTACGCCTCGCGGGCCGCGGCCGACTCGGCACGTGCGCTGATGCACCTGTGTCAGCTGCTGTGGGACACACCCTGGGTGGCGCCAATATACGCCTTGCTGCTGCACAGGTGCGGAATGTAGCCGCCCCCGAGGTGTGGACGGGGGCGGGGGCGGGGGCTTGTAAAAACAAATCTCCCTTGGGGGGGAAGCCGGGGGGTTGGGTGGGTTGCACCAGAGCCCGCGGGACGTCTGCCGGGCCGCGGATGGAGAAGGTGTAAATGTAAATCATATTGTGGTGATGCAAGACGATGCACAGGTTTACCTGTGCCGCTGACCTACAGGCCGTCCAACGCATATATCAGATTACCTGTCGGTGTCGGAGGACGGGGGACATGGGGGAGGGTAGGGGGCAGACTGCGGCACCGGACGGGGCGCGGCGTTTGTTCCCTTTGGTTAGCCGCCTCTGGTGACGGTTGGCAAGAAGCTGCGGCCCAGTCCAGTTCGGTCCGGTCCGGTCCGGTCCCGGCTTTTTCGTCCATCGTGCATCAAAGCTGACGCATCAAAGTCCGTGATTAGCAGTCGGGTCCTTCGGGGTTTCGTGAGCACGTGCTGTGTGCGTGTTGTACATACGTGGGATGGCGGGAGAGGGAAGCGGTGGTGGGTGGGTTGGAAAGATGAACCATACACGAGTGATGCTGATACCATTATTATTATTATTATTATTATTATTATTATTATTATATTATTTGTGTGTGCTGTGTATGTGATCCAGGTTCCTTCTGCTGCCTCGGGACACCGCCATGGCCTCCTCCCCAACCGCCGCCGCGACGGCGGCAACGGCGGCTGGCCTTACCGCTGCTCCGGCCGCAGTCGCGGGTAGTAGCGGCAGCAAGACGTCGTACGGCATGTCGTACTCGGATCCACGTGTCAAGCACCTCAATGTGCTCGCGCACGGCGCAAGGCAGTTGCTGCTCGGCGACGTGCTATCGGGGTTATCTAGGTTCCAACCGCTGTGGGCATTTTTGGCGTTTGAGGTGGCCGGCTTGGCAATCCAGCCGGTGGCGGCTGAAGGGGCTGGCGGCGGCGGCGGCGGGTCCCCCGCCGCCGCCGACGAAGTTGCCGGCTTTGCGCCGCCGACGGCGGCGTTGCCGCCGGTGACGACGATCGACGCCGTGCCGGTGACGGCGCGGCCATGGCTGTTGGCGGTGGCAGCGGCGTTTCTGCCGTACTATTGCCTGGACGAGCAGGTTTCAGAGCTGGCGCGGCGGTTCCCGCCGCCGGTGCCGCTGGAAGGAGCTGGCTCGATGTTTCAGACGGGTTTTGGTGCGGCTGCCGGTGGCAGTGGCAGTGGCAGCATCAACGGGGGCGGCACGGCAGCGTCGTCGTCACTGGCAGGGCTGGATTTCTTGGTGGTAGAGGTGACGGACGTGCTGGGCCAAATAAACAGCGAGGTGGGTGGTTGCAGTACAGGGAAGATCGGTGCCAAGATAGGACACCATTTAACCAAAAGCTGAGTAGGAGATTTTACAATGGTACAATTTGGTAATTGTGTGTCTTGCAAAGCACGAATCCACGGTAACCCTACAAATGTCCATACATACATACGTACGTACATACGTACGTACGTACCAGGCGGGCCTGCTGAAGTACCTCCGAGCTCTACGAGCCCTCGCGCGGCCGCCGCCGCCGCAGTCAGCGCCACAAGTACGGCAACAGGGCGTCCAGGCAGCAGCATCAGCAGTGACAGAAGCAGCATTGCCACCAGGGCATGTTGGCGAGGTCGCGGCGGCAGCGGCGGCGGCGGCACCGACTGCACCAATGGATGCAGCAGCAGCAGTAGCAGCACAGGCGGGCAGCCGCGGCAGCAAAGGCGCCTCTCGTAAAGCTGTTGCCGGCGCCGCCAAGCATCGTAGGACGCCGCCGCCGCCACCTCCACCGCTGGCTGGGCTGCCTACCATTACCAAGCTGCGATTGCAGGTCGGTGATAAGAAAAAAGAGGGTCCCTAGGGTTCCTAGGCTGCGCAGCGAGGGTGGCAGCAGTGGCGATCATGGACCCGCCGTGGCTGGGGGGGGGACGGATGTTCCACATTGGGCGAGGTCAATGCGTGGTGGCGGCGGTACGGGGTTTTTGTGGGAGATCTGCCCTCTGGTAAGGCCCTGAAGGAAGGGGCCCAGCAGGTGGTTCCGGAGCGGATTTTGGAGGTGCCGCTCTTGTCAATGATGTTTGGATGGTAGGACTTTCAACTGGTGGTGGAAGCGGGAGCAGGGGCCGCATGCTATCCTACTCGCTCGTCGCAGGGTCCTACTGTTCGACGACGCCACGGGAACCGTGAATTATTGGGAGCTGCGATTTACCACACCACGGCTGGGAACAGCCTGATTTGCTTTCCTACCCACCCACCCACCCACTCACCTACCCACTCACCCACTCACCTACCTGCCTGGATTGCACTCCTCCACACGACAAGCTGCTGCTCTGCTACGCTCCTGCTGCTGTTACTCGGTGCGTGTATGTGTGTGTGTGTCTGTATGTCTCTGCAGAGCGAGCTGTACTCCCTGACTTCTGGCGGCGGTCCCCGCTACGCTCCCCCCGAGGTCCGGCGAGCGGCCTTTTCCGCTCTTGATGCGCTGTTTCCCGGGGGCAGATCGCTGCGCTGGTTTGTAAGGTACACGTGCATCTCTTTGCGGCGGGAGGCACGGATGTGCATCTCTTCGGGCTGGCTGCATGATTATAGCTATTATGGTTACATATGGTCCCCGAGGCCCCCGAGCCCTTTAGACTTTAGGCTCAACAAAAACACAGACAGGCAACAGACAAGCAGAGGGACGGAGGTTGCCCGGGGCTCCTACATCATTCATTGTCTTCCATGGCGCCCGCCGCCCTGGTGTTGGTGTTGGTGTACAATGGTGAACGAGGAAGCAAGTCATACAGCGGCTGCCTGAAGGCGCACATATCAGGGTTTGCTTAATGGCCCCGACATATCGAGGGGCAACCCATGGTGGAGTAGCATCAACAGCGCAGGTGTTCACCGCGTAGCAGCAGTGCTGCCGCAGGAAAAACAGAAGTGCTGCCACCGAAACGTTGGAGCCTCAGAAGCCGGTTCTGGAGTATCGTACATTCACTTCTAAACTACAGAACAAAAAATATTCTTTATAGGATACATTATCACCGGAATCAACTGTCACATGGAGCCTGCCTTGACTGCTACTTTATACCTCCCCCGCTGGAAAAGTCACGACCACAATCTTGATGACTTTTAATTCGTATGTAATTGGGAATTTTCGTCGTCCCGGCCAGGTGGGCCTCCCGGACGTTGCATTTGGAGTGGCTGGAGGGCGACAGCGGCGGCTCCGATGACCCGTGGGCGAGTCGGGGCTGGCTGGGTTGGATCTACTGGCCCATACACTGGTATACGGCACTGTACGGCAAGATCCTTCTGGCGACGTTTCAGCTCATTTACGGCATCGTCGTGTGGCGCCCGATGCGGCGTGCTGCGGCGCCAGAGGTGGCGGGCGGCGTGGCCGGCACAGGCAGCGGTGGCGCCATCACACCCGTGAGTGGCAGCCGTGCTGGCGACGGCGGCAGCGGTGGCGGCGTCCCAGCGGCGGTAACCTCCGGAGGTGTTTCGGGAAGGGGTGTTTCCTGCAGCAGCAGTAATAGCGCCGCCGCCGCCGCCGCCGCTGCTGCTGCTGCTGCTGCTGCTGCTGCTGCGGCCGTTGCAGGGGGCAAGAGCGGCGGTCGGGGTGAGGAAGCCGGAGTTACAGAGGTGTCTGGTGGGGTGGATGACCGTGCTAAAGCAGGAGGGGGGCCCTGGTGGCAACCGCGTTTTCGAGCCCATCATCAGGGTTAGGGTTTTAAGGTAGCGCGCGGAGCAGCCGCGCCTTCCAGCAGGTGGCTTCCAGGGGCGATGAAAACTGGGACGGTGGCAGGCGGACAGGGCCATGCGCTCGCTCCTCTCGGGCGAGGCGCCGGCGCCCTGACGGCCGCGGCCATATGCATGGGCTGGGCTGTGTAGACGGTTCAGCCGTGCATGGCCGGCGCGAAGGACGATTTCGCAAAAAAAAATAAAATAAAATTGAACGTACTAGCAAGGATAGCTGGCAGGGCTACGTGGTATGGCTCCTTATCACACGTCACATTTGGATGGCCGGGTTGTTTTGTTTGGTGAGTTTGCGGTCGGGGCTAGTACGTGTGCATGTGTGGGTTGGGATGGGGGTGGAGCGCTGCGGAGAGGCACCGCTGCGATGGGCGTCATGGCCTGATAGGGACATCTTGGTCTGGTCGGAAGATCATTTAAGGAGTCGGAAGCACTGCCGGGATGGGAGTTTAGGACTTCAAAATGTTTCCGGACTCGATGTTTTCCAGGAGCAGGCCAGGGCAGGGAATGGATACCAGCGGTGTAGCAGCAGTAATACTCCCTGGGGTCAGGTTAGGAAGGGACAGAGAGAGCGAAGTAGCCAGAGACCAGGGGAGCCAGAGTAGCCAGAGACTGGCAGCGTGTAGCAAAGCGTATGTAGGGGCAATGCGGTAGGCCGCAGACAGCGCGTTGGTGTGGGAATGGGAACAAGCAGGAAGCGCGTGCTCGTGCGCTGTAGTTTGATATTAAGAAAAGACCTTTCTTTAAAGGTCTTCGATGGTAAAAATAACCGATGGGGGGGGAAGGGTGTTGAGGGAGCTCTTTTCCACGAGTAGTCAGTCCTGTAACGAGCGCCTCTGAATCAAAGCGCCTGCATGCTTCTGCGGATGGGGGAACATGCGCGTGCAGTTCTCCCTACATGCCGTACTGGCAAGCCAGGGGGGGTTTGTCGTCACTATCCAGATGTGATTTAATCGTGCTTGCGCAAATATTCTAAAATTTTATCCTTACCCGTAAATCTTATGGCTCGTCCACAACCAACTCCTTGCTTTGATGAGTAATCCCCCTCCTCTTTATAACGCTTAACCCAATCACGTACTGATTCATAGCAAATCCCAAATAACTTGGATAATTGATTACGTTTTAAAAACAACTAAAAGAGGTTGTTACGAAAATAAAAAAACAAACTATTGCTACAGTTGATGCTAATAATAAACAACAACCTTTCTCTGTATCTAGTGTTTCTGGCTCTTTTTCAAATAAAGCTAAAATGCAAAATTTAATTAGAGCTAAAATAAAACAAAAAAACGCTAACACAAAAAGTCGTAAATAAATTTATTAATCTTGTTGATAAGAATCAAGCAATAAGAAATCCAATTGTGTTAATGTAATGATCTCAAAAGACAGTACACCCGAAGCAAGAACCGTGTAATGCGTTGGATCCACGCCACAAGAAACTATAAACTATGCACCACTATGATGACAGGTGACCGCGTCAACTCTGCGTTACGGTGCGAACCATGACGTTAGGTGCTAATGAGGATGCATTTTGTGTGTGTGGTTGTTACAGTGGGCTCCAGACTCCCGAAGAGTAGAGCCATCGGGCCAGCTGGCCGTGCACTGCAGTAGAGACTAATATACCAAAAGATTATCACCTCAGATAATTAACCTCTCATCGGTAACCGCTCTCGCGAGCACAGCAATTTGCCAGATATAATTCTCAAGAAGGGGTGATGTGCGCCAACGGAATCCCAACCTTTCCGTGGAATTCCCAAAGCTGCGAAACCCTGAATGCGGCCCCAAAAGTCAACAATAACTCGACAAATTGCTTCTTCCGTAAGGGAAGGGCCAGGTATCAATGCCGGGTTAGTTTTCATGTTTGCAGCCATATAACGTCTCCCATGCTCCATGGCTGACACCGCAGCAAGAGCCACAACATCCCAAACACATTGTTGCACTGATTGTGGGGCTTGGATAAGCCAAAGTTGCTCCCTTGAGACTGGCACTCCTATTGAAAGAGTAAGTTGATCTGCTACTGCCTGTGCCACCGGACAGGCCCAGAAATGATGATATCGAGGGGATACACCTCCCACTGAACCTATTGGATAACAACCACATATCGTTGGGCGCGACATCCTAAGATGGGAATTTCCTAGCATAGGCACCCCATCAACCGCGAGACGCCACCAAACCTCTTTTTGTTCATTTTCCCACCGTAAATGAAACCATAAACGATGGAATGTCCGTTGCAAAAGAAGAATAGCTTCATCCAATATCTCAGAAGAACCCGTCGCCTCTTTGATGAAAAGGGTATGGGCCACACGGCGAGCCATCGAAAAAGGTGAAAGTTGCATATTAGTCGCTATTTTAACGGATAAATGTTGGAATCGGATTGGAGGCCCTACACCCCATCTCCAACCAAGCCTCGACACTAGGGTTTGGGTAACCGACTCAATAGGGGGCACCATCGCTTCCCTAGATTCTACACTCAGCGGCAACAAAAGACTAGCCGCCTGTCTCCAATTCGCTGGAATATCATCTAGAAGAGCGCCAATAGCATCCATACATTCCTGCCATTTACGATAGGTGCACAGGGATTTAGCTAGTGGGGTTTGCGGTTGGAGGTATTGATCCACTATTTGATGCCAAGCCTTGCGTATTGCTAGGCCTGCTTGGTCCGTTGCATTCATAACTCCATCCAAGGCCTCGCGCGCGCAAAGAACATCCCCCAACGTATGCAATGCTTTACAGCCCAAGAGGGCTTGATGTCGAAATTCTAGTCCCGGGCGGATGTTATCTAACTGGACATTCAACCTTTTTTCTGGATGAACAGGGTTTCCCCACAATGGCAAATTCCAACACCACGCATTAGGAACTAACGGGTGATCATCAACATCTTCCACTGGGGGAAGGTATGCCAACGCTGTCACAATGCGCTGAACATCTGGCGGTAAAACGATTAATCCAAACCAAGGCACTCCCACCTGGGACGTAAAAATACACATAGGATTATATTTGGGGTAAAGGCTATGTAGGAAAGATTGCATGACCATCACCCAAGGCGGACGCACTAAGACTGGTTGGAGTAATGCTCCCACAAAACGCACTGCCCAGCATGCCCATCGCGCTTGCACATGTTGTCGTACTGCTAATGCCCCAAAACCGCCCAAAGTTGGATGGCCATATAACAAGTATTTAGGAACCCCGGTGAGTCGTCTTTCTTGTGCGACCGGTCCGAGGTTCCTATCAATAAGCTTGGCCGCTTTAGCCTCAATATTCATGAGTTTAGCTTTTTGTAACGCAAAGAGCTAACGCGCAGCGGCTGTGACAAGGCCGAAATCGGCAATTTTGACTGGATTTTATACAAACTCATAAAAATTCTAGATTCGAAAGGTTCGTTTGAGAATAAATTTGCGCCGGCTACAGGCGAAATGCCATACGATATGGAATGTTAACGGCTTTCGATATTGCGGCTTCGCGGGGCGAGATATTGCGTTTGCTTGTTACGGATGCAGTCACACGGCCACATGGCGGGGGCCAATCCTACAGGCCGGGGCGGACGGGGCTCCCCTGACGCGCTGGGGCCCCCCCTTACACTCTCTCTCTTTCTCTCTCTGTGGGTCGGAGGGTGGAGAGCAGCGTCCGCACTTTCTTCTGATCGAATATATAGCGCCTCTTATCGACTATTAGTCAACCCGACCCTGCAAACAGATCGCTCGAACAAGACCCGACAGTTGTAGGTGGTTGACCGTTAGACCTTGCAATGCAAGTTATGTCGCTGACGGTATCATGCCGTGACAGGTTATTTCAAGTCATCCAGGAGCTTAGTTGCTCCTCCGCCGTCCAGGTGCCTCGCATAATGATGACCAAACCTTAGGGTTACTTGGAAACTTATTAGTTCGTGCAGAGTGAGGTGGTTGAACGAGTGATAATTAGCTAGATGTTGCAGTAGTGCGTGCGCAGATCCATCCGGATCAATGCGCGCCGTACGTACCCAACAGTGCGTGTCTGTACATACATACATATGCTGGGCATACATATGCTGGGCAATATATGCTACCATATATATGTTGAAGAGACGGTGTCTCTCTGGAACCTTGCAGACACGGCTAAGAGTCATTGGTCGTTACACGCAGTCTGGAGGTCCGCGACCTGCCACCGACAGCCCCTTGCTTGGGCGTAAACGTATGAGTCTGAGGTGCCGTTACCGGCACACAGCAGGGGCTTAAGGCTTGGGTAGCCTGTCCTGACGTGCGGCCTGTCAGTATTCTGGCACCTGGCAGCCGCCACTCACAACAGCCTGACATGCGGCCTTTCACAGGCCACGGGGCGACACCGCACCCCTTCGCACCAACAAAAAAAATATATTATTTATATGCTAGGCCATAACGTTCAAAAAGATATCAAGGCGGCGAGCGAGGTTCGTACCACAGCCCAGACAATATACACTTGGTTGATACATATCAGGACTGTCGGTGCCGCACGTACGCACCTTATGCTAATCTATCTGACGAATGTGACAACCAGTGTTTTTTTTGGTAATATATTACTTTTTTGGGAATAGATGGGGGTCTGAGCCTGGAAGAAATGGAATCGTTGGGTCAGTTGGCCGTACTGGTTCATTACTTCGGCCATAAGTCGCCCCCAATGCCTTCTGCACATATAAAGCTGACCATTTGGAGCTTATACACTATTTATATATAAGATATTTGATGATGTCACCATGAGACGGCCCGCTGTTGCATTCAACTTAGGTCAACGGGGCATTCGTTCATTCTTGACCAAAGCAAACGGCAACGGGGGGTCGGGGGGGGCCGCAGCCTCCCCCAGCGACTATACAAATAGGAATTGTAACCGCAAGAAACACCCAGTTCATTACTCTAGGGTACTAGGCCCAAAACGAAAAAAAAACACTGGTGACAACCAACTGCGAAGATGCCGTTGTTCCACATACAGCATATGCTGCTGTTTGTGTCTCCATGTGACGCGCAGAGTGGATGGAAGGGAGCCACACGCCCACACACCCCCTTGCACTCTCCCAGCCGCCCTCTTCACGAGTCTCTCTTCAGTTGATGGGCGGCCGGACATTGTTCCTGAATTCATCGTCAGTGGCGTAATTTCCTGGCGGCCTGTAACGGCACACCACTATCACGCATGTGTTGCCCCCGCCAGCTGCCGCGCCACAGCCCAGCGTGGTGCTGGACTTCCGCACCACCTGGGTGAAGTGCCCGATGTTGCCAAAGTTGGCTCGGTTGTCGTTCCATGGGTAGTTGGTAAACCTGTATTTGCTGACCTCAGAGTACCATGAGTTGGCGGCATCGATGCACCGGAGCGCCGACGGGTTCACACCGGCTGTTGTACTCATAAGGTACAGATTCTCTCCCACCCCCTGTGCACCGGAATGTTGCATGCGGCAGCCGCTAGCCAGGGCTTGGGCCCAGGCCTGCGTGCACATCGACAAACACACACACACACATACATGCAATTGGTTCGCCTGTCCTTTTTCCACGGTGCATCAGATGTGTGTATGATAGACATGCACTACAGTGTAGCAGCTGCTGGTGCTGCGTGAAGTGTGCCTATATCAAGATGCCGGTGAAGCACCGTATTTATAAACGATATGTGTGTCGTACTTGTATAGTTACTACATTCCTCCCCTTTTCAAAGGATCCGTCTTAGCTTGGACCCTTACGGCCACGTTAACCACCAGCCTGTGCCTACCATCGCCTACCCTTGGGCAGCGGGTCAGCAGTACACGTCACATCACGTCCGCATCACAGAAGGCTCTACGCAACCCTACACAACCCTATGCAGCCTTGCACATGTCCACGCGTCATTATTATATATTATATTATATATTATATTATATATTATATTATATATTATTATATATTATTATATATTATTATATATTATTATATATTATTATATATTATTATATATTATTATATATTATTATAGCAACCGTGCAGGCACATGCGGTATAACCAGCTGAGATCAAGGAGTTAGCAGGAAGGAGGAAAACCGCCGGTTGATGTGGATGGCTTTGCGCTTGCTGGGCGTGTATGTGGTGCTTGCGAAACCTTCTGGCTCGCGGCCTCACCTGGGCCTGCTTGGCGAGGGTCTCATCCCAGACGAGGGCAGCGGCGCTATGCCTCGCTCGGTACGTGTTATGTTGCGTCAGCGTTGCACCGGCATCCGAGCAACCTATGTGCGTGACATGGGGTATGGATCAATGCACACGGTTGTGCGCGATGAAAAGAACGAAGCGTGCAATGCAGTGCACGCATGCCAGTGATTGATTTACTCAATTTGCCACTGCTTGTGCTCACGTTGTTTGCACAGCATGCACGCACATGCTGCCGCAGCCGCAGCCGCTGCAGCAGTTCCTGCTGTTGTGTTTCTGCCAGCAGCAAGTAAAATCTCCAACTGATCAACTGATCTACCACCCGCCCCAGGCGGAATTTAAAGGAAGGATGTTTTGCAGCTTATACTAACGAACTGTGTGTACGGCTTTGTCACGCAATTCGTGATCTGTATGTATATATGTGTGGAACAGGGGGGTATATCTTCTCCCGTGGCCGCTATCCTGCGAAACCCTGCCTTCCCCGGCATTTCGGGGCACCCTCATCCAGTCACCCTAGTCAATTTCTCAGTGGATCGCTCAGGTTCCGCACCCACCACCGGCATCCACCGGAATCTGCCGGATCGACGGCGGCCCAACTCCCAGGTCACCACCGTCCATCGACTAGGGGCACTTTACCTTCCACCATCGGAAGGATTATCGACCCTGACAGGTCTCGATCCCGGAACCTTATATGTGAGACTCACCGGCTGTGGACACCACCGCCCCCGGCGAGGGTGATGGTCGAACATTGCTGCCACTCTTCACGTACAAACACGAGCCCCACCAGGGAATCTGCGGCGTGGCGCTCCTCTTGACCCAGCCGTTGGTGTTAAAGGCCTTGCAACTGGGATTGCTGTTGCATGTGGCTAGTGCGTGTGACCCATAATATCCGATATCGTCACCGTAGCGGTCCATCCGGTATCGAGGTATATCCAGGGTACTGCTGGCATACTGGATACATGGAGAAGCGGCAGCAGCAGGTTCGGTAGGCGGATGCATCGACAACGTACGACGGAAATGCAAGTAATGACTGGCAGTTGGCGTGCATGCATGCTCACATAACATATGCATGGACATTTCTGAAACAATGATAGTCACAAGTAGCAAGTAGGCTATCGGAGGCAGGGTGTTGGCTTCCGTGAAAGGCCAGGTGCCTAGATAAAGCATGAAGACGGGGTGACGGGGCATGCGGCTTGCCATACGAGCCCTCCAATCCCTATTCATGAAATAGTATAAGTTACAATTTTAAGTTGCAAGTATAAACATGAGAGGCTGGAGTGTTGAGCTATATTGGTTAGACGTCGCATTACTACGTATTAACACTCTAGCCTCTCATGTGTATGTGTTTGGATGGTCTTCACGGATGGACAGACCGATAGACAGACAGACAGACAGACGGATCGACCGATGGATGGTATTCAAGGGGGAAGTCCCTGCCTTTGATGCGTCTCAAGCGGCGGGGTGGGGTCCCAACCACCCACTAAGATAGCTGATGATGAGCTGAGATGGCCACATCCATCATTCCGTCGTTCCTACATGCCACCTGCTGCCTGCTACATGCCTTAGTGTATGTGTATGCGTTAATTCGATAGCTGCACGTACCTACCCCCACTAGACGAGGCATAAAGTACGCACGGACGCCTTACCAGTTGCCGCCAAGCTTCGTGGAGCGGCTTCAACCAGCAGCAGGGCTAGGAGAACCCGCGGAATCCAAGCGGCGGGCAGCAGGTCACCGTTTCTTCTGCACACAACGCCGTCAGCAAGCATATGGAAGGACGTGTACATGTTCATGACGCGGAAGAATGATAGCAACTGGTGTCGTGATATAGATGCCTCTCAACATACATGCAGACCGACGGTGCCTGTGTATGTATGTATGCAAGTCTGTAAACCTTTAATTGTCCATAGATCCCAACCGGATACAATAGAATGAACTAATGTCCCTAACGCATATGCCAGGGCACGATCTATAGACCAAAAGTCCTACCGGCGAGTATGGACATGCATTGATGCCTCCCACATGCACCCGTTTTGCTTCTACCCCCCAACCCTACCCATTTAAGCAACCCAGTTCCAGGCGTCGTCCCGTGCAAGCCCTCGCCCATTAATCCAGCCACCGAACTTTTGTAGCTGCTGCATAACCCAAGCCGTACCTCATTCTCTTTTCTTTGATGTGGCAAAACTTGCTTTGCAATAAACAATGCGAGATCTCAGCAGTTTCTCAGTCCCAAATTATTTTGCCTGCTGGCACGAACGAGGAAGCAAGGAAGGAGGCATGCATGTATGTCCGGTCATGAACAGCACATGCAGTAGCTAGAACTAGATGTTAGAACAGAACGAACTAGATGTTTTAGACATGGCAGCTGCCCTCGAAGCCTGCTAAGAGCTTGCCGGCGTAAACTAATCCGAGCCGACTGAAGGCCTTTCTGGCAGCAGCAGGCAGGCTCCAAAGGGAGTGGCTTGCAAGGTAGAACTAGTCGAGGAGAACACGCATTAGCTGCAGGCACACCTAGCTCACTTATACCTTTCGGAACTTGGCCAGCATATATAGTATGGCAATGGCAAAAGGCCCGGAAGGACCGCCGAAGGTCGCTTACTCGACCCACCCGCTATGGGAGGCCCCCGGTGTTCACCAAGAAGCTGATGACGTAACGCATCCAGCACGTTGTTTGGCGGCGGGCGGCTCGGCGCCAGCGTTCGAGAAACGCAAATTGACTGCCCGTTCTGTCTGGGTAAAACGATACACCAATCAGGCCTCTTTCAGTAATGATTGTGGGTCCTGAACCTTCCCTTTGGTCACGCTTTTGGCTGTCTAGTTGACTTGCGTTGTCTCATCTGGATGGTAGTCTAGTTTGTTTGTCAGTCGCTAGTGCAGTGCCCGGCCAGCAGGCCTGCACTGGCTCTACTCTTCGGGAGTCTGGAGCCCACATTCACACCCATTGGTCTTTGTTGCCTAAATTGGCTATTTGAGTTCGGAACGCATTACACATATGAGAAGGTTTTTATTATCAGAAATCAGAACAGTAAGGCATGAAGTTCATGAAAGCGTCGAGGAAGAAATAAATAAACCTGTGCAGGGTCAATTTCTAAGTTATAACTTAGAGAATAATTAGAGCTGTAGCTCTCGAGACTATTTCCGGAAATGACACGGCTTAATTGCAAATAAATAGAGCCCCGCTGCTGAACATTAACATAATTGTTTGTTGATGGCGTGTCACAATGTGGGCGGCTCGTCCGAGAAAGGACGAGCACCGGGGAGCAACTCGACAACAGCAGATGCAAAACCGAGTATCCAACGAGGAGGCAGCGGAGATGGCAGGCAGAGCAGCAGCTGCCGTTGTACGCCGACAAGTACAACAACAGCAGCAACAGCAACAGCAACAGCAACAGCAGCAACAGCAACAGCAGCAACAGCAACAACAGACACAGCAACAGCAAACACAGCAGCAACAACAGCAACAGCCACAACAACGACAGAACCAGCAACCACAACAGCAACAGCAGCAGATACAGCAACAGCCGCCACAGCAGCAGCAGCGACAACAGCAGCAGCTCTCATACACAACCACCAATCAACCGGTGCTACCGACATCAGCTCCTATCCCCAAATCTCACTCCATCACGCACCCCTTGCTGGGCCAACCGATTCAAGATGTAAACATTCTGGCCGGAAATAGGCCAGATGAACAGCAATGGCAATTACAAAACAGACGGACGCATCGTGGAAACCCACTTCTGCCCACCGATCAACCTGTGCTGGGCAAGCATGCGGACAAACCAACGTCACGCACTTCATCTCCAGGGGTCATTCCCCAACACAAGAGGCGAGACACGGTAATAAGCCCGCCCAGGTTTCATGTTCTTCCACATGACGACCCGGGTGACCTCATGCAAGTCGGCGAGGAGGAAGAAGTGAGAAATAGAATAGTAGTGCGCGGAAATGGAGATACGGAAATACCCCCTAGGTAAATGGGGCGACGGACAAGATGCAGGAGGCCTAATAATAGACCCCTTCGCCTAATAATAGACCCCTTCGCATAGCGTCCCATAATGTAGCAGGTTTATTTACGCATTCGGCATTTACTCGTATCCATGCTGCGGCTAGAGTATGGGACCAACATAGGTTGGATGTCATTTGTTTACAGGAGACACATCATATGGGAGATGGAGACCTGACAATTCTCACTAGAGAATTGCAATTCGCGGCTCAGAAAATAGGGATACCGGGATGGGATATAATAGCACAATCCCCCACGACCAATGCCCGGACGGCTGGAGTGTTAGTGCTAGTGCGCAAAGACCCGATGGCATAAAACGAGGGGTAACCCCCCCTTAAGCATAACCCAGGGGTTAGGGGTAGGGGTAAGGGTAGGGGTAAGTGGTTACCCATGTGGCTATGTACGAAGGGGGGTGGGTAACCTAACCCCGGGGTAGGGGTAACCCCTTACCAAGGGGTAACAAAGGGGTAGGGGTAACCCCTTACCAAGGGGTAACAAAGGGGTCGGGGTAATATTGTACTGAGGGGTAACAGACAGGGTAACCCGTGTTTACAAGTGTTCCTTGTCCGTATGCCGGGCCATATGCTGGTGTCAATGGATTGTAAGCATGTCCCTGTCCAACCTGCCTACACATGCTATCACAGCTGTCTCATCCATCTATGTGAGCACGTATGCCTATTTCGCCTATGTAAAAAAATATTTGCATGCCTCTCTATACACTTCCATCCATGCATATGCCTGTATCAAGCTCACATGTCTACACATACAAACATACATGTTCACCAAACACTTCGAGTGTACAATTGTAAAGATTGCCTCACCTACACAAGCCTTGCAGGGCTGTAGAGCCCGCCCATGGCCCCAGGCTCGGGGTGTGTATAAACTCGCTAATTACACCAACGTCATCATATCAAGAGAAAGGAAATCAGACCCAGCCCCCAGATTCAGTTCCGTATGATCTGATGTACGGCTCCATACACATGTCTCACTAAATGAGTTCCTGACTCCGATAATCAAATATCGGATAATCAAATATTTCTCCGATATTTGATAATCAAATATTTCTCCGATATTTGATAATCAAATATTTCTCCGATATTTGATTAATCCGAGGTCTCCCACCACGGGGACTCTAGAGTCCAGACCTGTTTTGCATGCACGGAAAAGAAATGGCAAAATTTAAGGTTATGCTTAATAACTGTCATACGACAGAAACCGGGAGGATAGCTATAGGTGGCAATACACATATCAGCTGCAGGGTTTTAACATTAGCTAGTGCCCAACTCTGAACAAAACCCAAAACCAAAACCCTGAGAGCACAACTTACTTCACTCACTGCCTATCCGTGGATCAGCTGACCCTCGACGGCGGCGGCTGGTCTTTGCCTGCTCTGCACCAGCCTCAGTTGGGGGTGGTTCCTTTCGCTTCCTACAGCCAGCTGATTGTCGCTTCCTGCCGGCTTCCTGCCACGGGGATTCTTTCGTTCCACCTCCTCTCCCTCCTCCGTAGTGGGGTTCTCACCCATCTCTGCAGCTGTCCCGTCACCCTCATCACTGGTCGGCGGGTTGGCGGGGTTCTGCTGCTCTTGCTGTCGTGGAACTTGGACAGGGGCTACCTCTTCGGCACCAGCTGGTGTTTCGGCGGCAGCTGCATTGCCGCCCTGCTCTGTGTCTGCAAATCATGATCACATTGTAGGGATCAAAATCGTGCTTACAAGAGTGTAAAACCGCTGTGAATGTCCCGCACACTATGAGTCTTTCCATCCATCCAGTCAACCCTCCTCCCAGCCCATCCCAGAAACCCACCATCCTTCTTCTTGTCCACGAAACCCGCCTTCTGCTTGATGCGCCCAAAGATTGCCAAGGCCTTCTCCCTGGCTTCCTTGTCGGCCTTCTGCCGCATGTCATCTGTCGGCTCCTCCCAGGTGCCCTGCTCCTTCAGCTGTTTCACCTCCGTCCGCACCGTGTTGAACATGCCCTCGTAGCCCTTTGGCTTGAGCCCTGCACCATAGCACGTACACACACATTCAGCCATCGTACATGTCGGGAACTGACACTGCAAGTGGGGGGAAATTGAAAAGTGCGCTATTGTTGGGGGTCCCTTTTCCAATGCATGATTTACTACCCCCAGGTGTATATGTACATTCCCCCAATTTGCAAACTTACCGCCTTGGTAATTCTGCATGCACGTTTTCATGCTTTTAAGGAGAGCTGCTTCGACCTCCTTCCGTGCCGTGCTGTTCCTCTTTAGGGATAGGAGGTTGCCCTTGCCAATGGTCTTGATATGGCACAGTACAGTCATCCAGTGCGTTATGATGGTCTTGATATGAATCGGTGTCGTAGCAGGGGTGTCGTTCCGGGGTGCCAGGCCCTCGCTGATGTCGGTCCAAAGAACGCCCGCCTTGATAACCCTGAATGCGAGGGCAGAAGTACGGCCGTCATGGGGAGAAAAGCAGGGAAGGGAAGAGCGGCAGGCCTGCCCTAGGGCACACGTCCGGAATGTGACATGCCGCTTAGATTTGCCTACTGCAACAACGCTCCATGTGAACTCACTCGGTTGCCGCGAGGACATTGAACTTGCTGGCATCACTCTGTGAGTTCATTGCCTTGAATACGTCGGCGAAGGCCTCAGGAACGCAGGCCGGCACCTTCACGGCCGAAGACTCCGTTGCATCACTGCATGCATCATTAGGAACGGATGTGTAAGTGATGTAATGTAATGATGGTTCTAGTCACCCAGTAGGCCTACCTAGGTGTGAATTCAATGCAATATTAATGGTCAATCGAAAGGCATTGTGCCGGGCTGCTTACCTAATGCGCGACTTCGACTTATTGGTCTTGTTGGAGTGATTGGATGGTGTTGTCGACAACAGGCTGTCAAGCACGCGCTTGCAGTCGATGGGCGGGAATTTAAGCTCGACCAGAAGCTTGAGTGCCCCCTCGCGACCTGCTATGTCTAGCTCCGAGCGGATCATTTCTGAAATACTGTCCATGTTCTCCTCATTTTCGATGCACGCTCTCCTAAGAGCGTCAAGAGTCTTGGGTGGGAGCTCCGGATGTTTGACCCCAAACGCGGTCACACCTGGTGAAGCGTAAGGCGCCCTTCCAGGCAGATCTAGATCTTTATCGCGACTTTAAAATAATACAAACACCGGCACGACTACTTCCGGCTAACATTCCCCAAGGCCGTAGCGCGTCGGTTTCGTTCACGTGGTGTGGTCACCGTATTCATTTGATTAATTTGTACCTCATGACATCTACTTACTCGATAGATCAGAGGAAGGCGTATGTGCATTCTCTTGGCGATGTGGTAAACAGGATAGGACAGGATGATCATTTGCTTTGGGCTGGAGATTTTAATTTTGTCCATAATCCGATGCTAGATTCCACCACAGGAGAAGGGGGTAGACCCGCGGACTTGTCCTTAGCTAAGGCTTTCTCCGAATGCTGCCCGGATATGGTAGACACATATCGCTACCTCCACCCTACCCGTCGCGACCTTTCGTTTTTCTATAAAACAGGTGTGTCGGGAGGGTCACGTCTTGATCGAATCTATACTTCCACAAACCTCACCCCCTTCATCGCTTCCTCTACCATTCCAGTGTGCACTTCGACAGACCACCGTTTAGCTATTATTGCTCTTTTACCTCGTCTTGTGAGAACGCGTGGTCCAGGCCTTCCACGGCTACACACGCATTTCTTAGATTTCCCTGACTTGAAGGGAAGCTTCTTGCAATGGATTGGTGATGAGTGTGCGCAGAGACCCGCTGAGACAGACACAGTAGCTATGCTACAATGGTGGCCGTTGTTTAAACATCGAATGTTCAATGAAGTAACTGTTCTTAATCGGCAAGCGCGAGAACGTCGTTTTCCCCCGGGGGGGCAAGTACGTTTGGCAATAGAACATGCAACACGGGCACTGGAAGAGGTGCAGACCGAACATATGAGTACACAGAGGATCCAAGCGGCAATTGACGCCCAAGTAGCGGTTGTACAAGCGGCTAGAGCTGAAGGTGCACAGGAGGCGGAACGGGTTAGATTACAGTGGATTCGTGAGGGTGAACGACCTAGTAGAGGGCTAACTGCCCTGGTGCATCCGTCTAAGACTCTACAAGTTATTCCAGCGTTGCAAGATAGAACGGGTCGTCTTATTACAGACACGATGAAGTTGCCACAGATGGTTGCGGATTTTTGGGGAGAGATTTGTTCCTCCCCAACTAATGTGACTGAAGAGGCTAGGATGGCTGTTATAGAGGCGCTGCGGAACCGCCACCTTGTCATTCCGGAGGAGGATGCGTATCATGTAGGAAGATCGGAGGTGTCTGACGCTGAAGTGGAAGCGGTGCTCAAGGAAGTGACGCCAGGCAAAGCGCCCGGTCTAGATGGCATCCCAATTGAATTATACAAGGCATGGTGTCACCAAACGAACATAGCCGGTCGTTTAAACGCGTTTAAAACGTAAACGAACAGATTTTCGTCAAAACGACCCCTAAACGACCCTCTAAACGATGATACGGAAACGTACGCTAACCGTTAATATCTTGATGGTTTTGATATTTTTACACATAGCTCTATCATTTCCAGTGGTGTCTGAGGGCGTTAGGCAGCATCCATGTCGGGGGCTGGGCCCAGCAATCAGCGTCCATTGGGACCGGAGTTCGAGTATGTGAAGGTCTTGGACGCAAGCAAAGCCAATAAGCACCTGGAGTGTATTATGTGCCATCATAAGTTCTTTGGGAGCGCAATTAGGATTCGGGGACACATCCTCGGCCTGTCGGAGCGAGGTGCCGGCAAGTGCAAGGGCGTTCGGTTGTTTAGAACAACGAAGTGGTATTGATATAGAAAGCTTTTATGCAAGTAGGAAAGGTGCTAAAGCCGTCCGCGATAGACTAAGTGAACACTCCATTCAGTCCATCTAGTACATTGCCTAGCGTTCTTCTACCTACGAAGAGATATTACGTATCCGTGATAACAGCATGAAGCATAGTTGCAAACTGGCGTGCGTGTTTGAGGCGAGGCGAGCGGGTCAACAAGGATGTCCATGGTCAAAGGCTTAGCGCCGGTCATCCCAAACGAATGTAAGCAATCGTTTAGCGTTTCAGTACGGCATCGTTTAGCTGCCTCTCAACGAACGAGACGCTCGTTTCGATTCGTTTCGTTTCGTTTCGTTTACGTTTACGTTTACGTTTTTCGTTTGGTGACACCATGATACAAGGTGTGTCGGAACGAGATTGCACCAGTTCTTGCTCAACTGTATACAGCCATGGGCCAAACCCAAATGCACCCAGATGGCTTTTTGCAAGGTGCTATCACGGTTATTTATAAAAATCGGGGGTCTCCCACCTCCCCGGGCAGTTATCGACCGATTACCTTGTTGAATACAGATTACAGGATTCTCACCAAAATTTTAACCCGTAGGCTGAGTCCAATACTAGGGCGAATTATCACGCTTGAGCAGTCTGCTTTTCTGCCGGAGCGCTTGATAGGTGCAAATGTTCTTTTCCTGCGGCATCTACCGCAACTTATGTCGACGACAGGACAGTCGTGTCTCCTGGCTTTTTTGGATATTGCTAAAGCTTACGATTCCTTAGATCGTAATTTTTTATTTGAAGCAATGGATGCTATGGGCGCAGGAGTAGGGTTAATTAGTTGGACTAAACTTCTTTATCCGATACAGCGTCGAAAGCGGTAGTAAATGGTTTTGTTTCCCGTGAAGTTGCTCTTACAGCGGGTGTGCGACAGGGATGTCCGTTGGCACCGTTGCTATACTTGTTTGCCGCGCAGGCGTTACTATGTTGGTTACAGTACAACCGAGTGGGGATTCATTTACCCCAAAATAATCCAGATTTGGTTACAGGTGTGCAATTTGCTGATGATACGGAAGTTGTTTTGTGTGTGTGTGTGTGTTACATGGTTGGGGGGTGCGTGACCCCATACCTGTTAAGACGGAAGTTGTTTTAGAAGGAATCCAAGCAATTCCGGCTTTCCTTGACTGTATGAGGGTGTACGCACAGGCTTCTGGACAGCAACTTAACCTGGATAAGGTTGAGCTGTTACCTCCACTATGACGACGGGTGATCGCGTTACATCGCGTTAAATTCGCGTTACGAGGCTTTAACGCGAGTTTAACGCGATGCTAACGCGATGTAACGCGAATTTAAGCACTGATAACGTACCGGTTCGCTTGAGCGTATGGCATAACGCACGTCATCTTTATTCGCATGCGAACGAGCTGAGTAATTTTGGCTGGCAGTGCGTTAGCTTAAGCAACTAACGCAAACTTAACGCGGTCGTAAACGCGACCAGGTGACTTTTAACGCGAGCGTTACCTTACCTATAGGTGTAACGCATACGCAAGCGAATGTCATACGCGGCTGCGACTGGTGCGATTGCGTATGCACATGCGAATGTGGCGAATGAACTCGCGAGTTTTACGCGACCCTAAACGCGACCAGGTGACTTTTAACGCGAGCGTTAGCTTAGCTATAGGTGTAACGCATACGCCTGCGACTGGTGCGAATGCGTATGCACATGCGAATGTGGCGAATGAATTCGCGAGTTTTACGCGACCCTAAACGCGACCAGGTGACTTTTAACGCGAGCATTAGCTTAGCTATAGGTGTAACGCATACGCCTGCGAATGGTGCGAATGCGTATGCACATGCGAATCTGGGACTGGTCTGGGTTGACACTACTGCGATTCGCGGTTTAAGGTCCTGGGTTCGATTCCTGGGGAGACCCCCGAATTAGTCGGGAGCGCGAGATTATGGCTAGCTGCTGAGATGAGGAGTTGAGGTCGCAGTTGATGGACCAGATTCGCACGCTGGATTGGTGGCGATTGCCGAACCCTCCGTCTCTTCGGTTGTTCGGGTGAATGGATGAGGAGGGGTCCTAGACGGCTGGACCCGCCGCCTTGGACTTACAGTTCGTATGGCGAAGTATAGTGTGGTAGTGGTGGATGGTGCTATAAGATGATAAATCGTAGAACTGACAATGTGATAAAAGCGGCCCAGAAGCCTCCTACTCTGTAACATTACTACTACATGCGAATGTGGCGAATGAATTCGCGAGTTTTACGCGACCCTAAACGCGACCAGGTGACTTTTAACGCGAGCATATCGCCAAACGCAAGGGATTGCGAATGGCATACGCGACTGCGAATCCTGCGAATGCATGTGCTACCATTTGAATTTTACGCGAGTGACTGCGACTTGTGTGCGGGACTGCGAACTGTACGGCCAACCGTGCAATACAAAAGCTTTACAATAGCAGTACACGAGCTGTACAAAGTGCAAAGTGCACCGCCGTTGCACATGACCTGCAGGTTCACAGCTGTGAACCACAGCACTCACTGCTTTCTTCATGCATTTCAACTATCCCTGAATGACAGGTACGAATTCATAGCAAATCCTAACATGACCGATGCAACTCAGCCAGCAACTCTTACCACGGAAAAGGGTCCAACAGTCTAACGTCAGAAAAAATGGACACACAAATGTTAAGCGCATGTAACTGTACCACAAAACAGCCACTATTGTCTTCTTATTAAAGCGCTCAATCCTCGCCTCCGCTGGTGTCATCTTCACGAACGACGGCATATATCTGCATATGAAAGGATCACAACAAATCATTGTTTAGGCAGGAACATATACCCCGCCGGCGGACGGTCCCCTGTCCGCAACGCCGTACATCCTGACCGTTCCAGCGGACGGCTAGCGGACGGTCATGGAAACGATGGTCCAAAGCTCCAAAACATCTGTATGTAGATGATTCATGAGACGCTAATAATTAATGCTCCAGCTTGCACTCCTTGGCAAGCAATTAACGCGCAAAACACTCGCCAGGAGAAACTAACCCCAAAATTGTGACGCACATAGCCAAAAGGCTTCTAGCATAAAAGGAGAAAGCAATCGAAAGGAAAAAGACAACATCCGAAGGCGCGCGGCGGACATTCTAATGACCTGTTTATGTAACCTGCTTAAATAACACCAACGCACTGGAACAATTGAATCATGCAATAAGGTCATTGCAATGGCCACAAGCACTGGGCATTAGTGAAAGGGATTCAGCAAAGACTGACCGTCACGCCCAACACGTCGTTCCATCCCTTTGTCGGCTCTGAATGGCACAATGAATGCTCTACTGGGTAAATGATCATTTGGCGGTGGAAAGAGGCCATTGTATAGCATCCGAGCTGGCGCACAGCTTGCGCATGTCCCCAAGACCCAACACGGCACCACGCCCCGCACCCGGTTACGCCCTTGTCCTGCATTCCACCTGCCAGCCTGTCTGTGCAACACAGCGCATGGCGGGCAGGCCAATGAAGCCATACCAAAGTTTCGTTCAAGACTGGGGTCCCAAGCTCTCAGAATCCCAGGCTGCCAGGCTCCCAGGCACATAGGCTGCCAGGCACAAAGTCTCTTAGAATCCCAGGTTCCC
Organism: Volvox carteri f. nagariensis; assembly: GCF_000143455.1. Taxonomy (NCBI): domain Eukaryota; kingdom Viridiplantae; phylum Chlorophyta; class Chlorophyceae; order Chlamydomonadales; family Volvocaceae; genus Volvox; species Volvox carteri. Next base: position 684,721 of record NW_003307607.1, read on the forward strand.
AGGCTCCCAGGCACACAGGCTCCCAGGCACACAGGCTCTTAGCATCCCAGGCTGCCAGGTTCCCAGCCTGCCAGGCACACAGGCTGCCAGGCACAAAGGCTCTTAGAATCCCAGGCTGCTAGGTTCCCAGGCTGCCAGGCACAAAGGCTCTTAGAATCCCAGGCTGCCAGGCTGCCAGGTTCCCAGGCACACAGGCTCCCAGACTCTTAGCATCCCAGGCTGCCAGGTCCCCAGGCTCCCAGGTTCCCAGGCTCTCAGAATCCCAGACTCCCAAGCACACATGCCCTCAGAATCCCAGGCTTCCAGGTTCCCAGGCTCTCAGAATCCCAGGCTCCCAGGCACACATGCTCTCAGAATCCCAGGCTCCCAGGCACACATGCTCTTCGAATCCCAGGCTCCCAGGTACACATGCTTTTAGAATCCCAGGCTTACAGGCACACATGCTCCCAGGTACACAGGCTCTCAGAATCCCAGGCTGCCAGGTTCCCAGACTCTTAGGTTCCAAGGCTCCCAGGCTCCCAGGCTCTCAGAATCCCAGGCTCCCAGGCACACACGCTCTTAGAAAGCCAGGCTGCCAGGTCCCCAGGCTCCCAGGTTCCCAGGCTCTCAGAATCCCAGGCTCCCAAGCACGCATGCTCTTAGAATCCCAGGCTCCCAGGTCCCCAGGCTCCCAGGTTCCCAGGCTCTCAGAATCCCAGGCTCCCAGGTTCCCAGGCTCTCAGAATCCCAGGCTCCCAGGCACACAAGCTCTTAGAAAGCCAGGCTGCCAGGTCCCCAGGCTCCCAGGCACACAGGCTCTCAGAATCCCAGGCTGCCAGGTTCCCAGACTCTTAGGTTCCAAGGCTCCCAGGCTCCCAGGTTCCTAGGCTCTCAGAATCCCACGTCTGTAATTTTTCCACGTGACTATAGACGAACTATTTTGAGTTTTAGACGGCTCGTCTATAGCTGAGTTTTTTAGACGATATAGACGACCGTCTAATAGACGACCCATAGACGACCGTCTATACCCAGTCGTCTATAGACAGGTCGTCTATAGATTACGTCTATAGACGACGCGGATATAGACGGTTATCTATAGACAAGTCGGATATAGACACTGTCTATAGACAGTCGGGTATAGGCTATTATCTTTTAGACGGCAGTGGATGGCGGGCATCGTTCCTTATTCATGTGTTACAATCTCAAGTCGTTTCCTCTCTGAACTTCCACCAGGGCTTCATCCACCATGTTAATCAGGTTCCGGGTCCAGGTTTGTCATTGCCATTGACACTAGCAAACCAGTGGTTGTCATCAACCTTGGCTGATGAAACCTCAACCTTGGTTGTCATCAACGACATCAATATCCACAGTATCCAAATCCATGTCTCCTTTAGGCATACACAAGGCATGCGCTTCCAGGCTCCAACCATCCCAGCATCACAAGTACTGAGTACTACTTAAACCATGAGTGCTTCTCCTTTTCCTTTTCCATAAGGACCCTGGTAAGCTCTTCCCGAGCCGCCGAGGGCTGCAAATCCTTCCGTGCCCTCACCTCATCCATCACCTCCTCACTCACAACAGGAATCAGGTCATCTGGGGGCAACCCCACCAGGTCATTCAAGACAAACTTAGGGTTCAGCTCGGCAGCTGTGTGCCCACCCTTGCTGTTACCAGTCACAACCCTGCGTGACTTCCCACCCTTCCCACTGGCACTGGGTGCCTGTGCCCCCTTGCCCTTTGGGGGCACACAGACAATGCAAACCCGCTGCAGCACTGTCTCCAGCGGTATGCAGCCGAATGATGCGGCTGGCTGGCCACTCCGCCTGTCAAGGGTCACGAGTGGGTGCAAATGTGGGATTAGTGTTTGTGGGGCTGTCAGTGTCCCCAGGGCAGGGTTAGACCTGATCTGCCCATGCGATGGCCCTTCAAGTCAAGAACCTCCTGCTTCTGCAAGATGTAGACAGCAACAGAATGACAAATACTACAACATGTTCTTATACTTTGGCCCAAATAGACTCTGAGGTCACTCACCAGGCAGTTGCTCTCGTATTCGTCATCGTGTGCAGCCCCCCTGGCCGTGACAATGTTGAGCTTGCTGGTAACCTGCAGGAGAGTACAGAAGCAAGTGACAAGCAGTGAAGCGTAGCAACTGGGGGGGGGGGGTATCTCCATTTTCTTGTTGGTGAATTGGTAGCTGGCCCACAGGATTTTGACATAGCTTTCTTTTGGGCCGGTTGTGGTCAGGTCGGTCATGCCATACTGTCTAATGTCCCTTGCTTGCGTCCTTGAAGGGTGCCAGGGCCACATCAAGTGCGGCCTGGAGGACCTTGCGCTTCAGGGACCGGAAGGACAGGCTATCCTTGCCCTCACCTGCATGTGAGTGGTACACAGAGGTGGTAGTCCCACAAAGAATTGTAGATACCCTTCAAAGTATCTGCAGATGGGGTGTAGGCCTCGCCTGGAAACTGCTTGAACAGGCGCAAAAACTCCTGGAGCTTGCAACCTGCAGGCATCACATTTCAACTTGCAGTAAGCATTGTGGCTTGCTATCAACTAGGCACCAAAAACAGCATGCTTAGAAACAGTGAGTAATGCTGGTAAACACTGGTAACACTGGCCAATGCTGGTAAAAACGCACCCGAGAGGTTCGCCGCGAGGAAGGTCTCCACCTCTGAAGACAAACTTTTCTCAGGTGGCTTTTCACTATTTGCCTCTGCATACTTGTCTAGGTGGTCAAGGTATGAGACGCCCATCTCGAACGTGCCAATTGATGGCTCGTCAAGAGGAACACTCTGCCTGCATTCCACATTCACCACCAGTACTGGCTCATTGTCTGTGAATAATTTATCATTGTTGGCGACGTCTCCACCGGCAACGCAGCAGCCAGGCAGCGTTGACTCGATAACACCCTTGCAGCCATAGGGGTTGCGAAGGAGATGCAGGCGCAGCTCCTTGAACTCTCGTCCACAGTGAGGGCACCTCTGGGTGGACATATTGATGACCAGTCGCGGCAGGTGAGAATGCTCAGTGAAAGTCTGGCAGTTGACCAGGGCCTCTCCCTATGTGATAACCAGTGAAGTAATTGCGACACCTGTGTCACTATCTAATTATAGGAAATTACACTAAATAGATTTGCTGTAACGTCCTCCAGGAATGCGCAGAATGTCTCGCCGAGGCCTGGGCACTGCTTCACTAGCTGTGGCTGCACTACATAAAG
>NW_003307607.1:688097-688903 GCF_000143455.1 Volvox carteri f. nagariensis
CCAGGCTCCCAGGCACACAGGCTCCCAGGCACACAGGCTCTTAGCATCCCAGGCTGCCAGGTTCCCAGCCTGCCAGGCACACAGGCTGCCAGGCACAAAGGCTCTTAGAAGCCCAGGCTGCTAGGTTCCCAGGCTGCCAGGCACAAAGGCTCTTAGAATCCCAGGCTGCCAGGCTGCCAGGTTCCCAGGCACACAGGCTCCCAGACTCTTAGCATCCCAGGCTGCCAGGTCCCCAGGCTCCCAGGTTCCCAGGCTCTCAGAATCCCAGACTCCCAAGCACACATGCCCTCAGAATCCCAGGCTTCCAGGTTCCCAGGCTCTCAGAATCCCAGGCTCCCAGGCACACATGCTCTCAGAATCCCAGGCTCCCAGGCACACATGCTCTTCGAATCCCAGGCTCCCAGGTACACATGCTTTTAGAATCCCAGGCTTACAGGCACACATGCTCCCAGGTACACAGGCTCTCAGAATCCCAGGCTGCCAGGTTCCCAGACTCTTAGGTTCCAAGGCTCCCAGGCTCCCAGGCTCTCAGAATCCCAGGCTCCCAGGCACACACGCTCTTAGAAAGCCAGGCTGCCAGGTCCCCAGGCTCCCAGGTTCCCAGGCTCTCAGAATCCCAGGCTCCCAAGCACGCATGCTCTTAGAATCCCAGGCTCCCAGGTCCCCAGGCTCCCAGGTTCCCAGGCTCTCAGAATCCCAGGCTCCCAGGTTCCCAGGCTCTCAGAATCCCAGGCTCCCAGGCACACAAGCTCTTAGAAAGCCAGGCTGCCAGGTCCCCAGGCTCCCAGGCACACAGGCTCTCAGAA
>NW_003307607.1:688953-691060 GCF_000143455.1 Volvox carteri f. nagariensis
AAAAATCACTGGTTGGAATGGCTGTTCATCACAGCCTGTGCTGGTGAGAGTTTTCAAAACCAGCCGGCCTGTGCTGGGAAGTTGCCAGACATTGCAGTTATAAAGGACCATGACGAGCCTTTGTTGTGGGCTTGTCGATGAGGGGTGGGCTTCACTGAAGTCTGCCCAATTATCTCAAACTGCTACAGTTTTGTGGTAAGGAAGTGGGAGAGGCTGGGCACTGCCTGGTCCCCACAGCATGTGCTGGGGTTTTGTAAGTATGGCGATAATCGTTACATGCCAGGCAGTGTTAGCCTGCCAGAACCTTGCCAACATTGATGCAGAACAGACATCAGCTCAGCGGCATGGTTTAACCCAAGCAGACACTCTCCAGCATATTGAACTCCTCTCACCGTCTACCCATCGTCTATTCTTCGTCTACAATAGATGAATCGACTATAGACGACATGTATAGACGACTCGACTTTAGACGAACTATTGTAGATGACTCGTCTAATAGACGGGTCTTCAGGATATAGACGACCGAAAAAAATACAGACGCAGGCTCCCAGGCACACAAGCTCTTAGAAAGCCAGGCTGCCAGGTCCCCAGGCTCCCAGGTTCCCAGGCTCTCAGAATCCCAGGCTCCCAGGCACACAAGCTCTTAGAAAGCCAGGCTCCCAGGTCCCGAGGCTCCCAGGTTCCCAGGCTCTCAGAATCCTACGCTCCCAGGCACACAGGCTCTCAGAATCCCAGGCAGCCAAGCTCCCAGGTTCCCAAGCTCCCACGCTCCCAGGTTCCCAGGCTCTCCGGTTCCCAGGCTTTTAGAATCTCAGGCTCACAGGCACACAAGCTCTTAGAAAGCCAGGCTGCCAGGTCCCCAGGCTGCCAGGTCCCCAGGCTCCCAGGTCCCCAGGCTGCCAGGTCCCCAGGCTGCCAGGTTCCCAGGCTGCCAGGTTCCCAGGCTGCCAGGTCCCCAGGCTGCCAGGTCCCCAGGCTGCCAGGTCCCCAGGCTGCCACGCTCCCAGGTCCCCAGGCTGCCAGGTCCCCAGGCTGCCAGGTCCCCAGGCTGCCAGGTCCCCAGGCTGCCAGGTCCCCAGGCTCCCAGGTTCCCAGGCTCCCAGATTCGCAGGCTCTCAGAATCCCAGGCTCCCAAGTAAACATGCTATCAGAAACCCATGCTTACAGAATCCCAGGCGCCCACACTCCCACGTTCCGAGGTTCCTAGGCACACAGGCTTTTAGAATCCTAGGCTTCCAGGCACACAGGCTCTCAGACACACAGGGTCCCATGCACACAGGTCGCCCATGGCTGCGGTCCAAGCCTGGCCCCAAACCGCCAGATAAATATGCTCCTACATCTAATTGACTTAGCCGAATGCTAGTTTTAGCTTTGTTTACATTTCATGCATTTGCTGGCTCCTAGCGCTTGCATCGATGTAGCCCCCAGTATAGCACATTGCATTACATTATCCATGAAAAGATTATAAAACTTTAATTCACTATAAGCTCAGCAAATTGCAAGGCTAAAGGGCTCATCTGGACGCAGTTTGCATGCCGTGCTGCCGGCTTGCGCAAGGAATCTCTGCGCGCGCTCCACGCCCGCGCGCGCCGCGAGCACCAGGATAAACTACAACAAAATGTCTTTTGCTTCGTGCAAAAATATGTTGGTATGTGTTGGTATGTGTGCCCGGAAAGCTGTGCCGGACGGTCGACCGTCCGGCAGACCGTCCGCCATGGACGGCCCCACCGTCCGCCAGGGGGGGTATATGAACCACACATAGTTGTGAGCATGTTACGTACAATGACGGCTGTAGGTGTGACACCGGCATAACGTGCCTCGAAATAAGGCAATAAAAAGCATTTAGTTAATAGCCATGGTCTTGCAACCAGAGGCTTCATACCTCCGAACGGCCGCTACGTGGCCTGCCACGTCCCGTTTGAGCCCGACTCTTGTTCATATCCTTACCACCATCCTTGCGCTTGTCCTATTCCTTGCGATTCTCCTGCTCGTGTCCTTGGAATGTAAAATGACAAGGCATAATGTCAGTGTATGCACCTGCATGATGGCCACTTACTGCCGGTGCCGTCTAGTCCCCCTTTTCCTGCTTTCCCCTGCTTGCCTGCGT
>NW_003307607.1:691110-693392 GCF_000143455.1 Volvox carteri f. nagariensis
ATGCTAATTCATTAGGCTTTACCTAACACTGTCGTCATTGGAGGATCAGCGTGAGTATAAGAAATGCATACGCGCTAAACAACAAATTCAAGATAATCTTATTAGTGCAATGCGCGCAATGAATTACTGCCCTGAGGACACGGGCAGCACTGGGCCTTACGCCCAACTTACTCCCAACTCCCAACTAACCCTCTTACTTAACGCAAGCTCGCATAAGTTGTTGCGTCAGAGACAAATGCCAAAGGAGAAGATACCCCCTCTAACGGTTGAAATACTGAACCACCACGGCGCTTCGTGCCGAGCCGCAAGAGGGCCAAAGACGTGAGAGCTGCCAGACAGGCGCGCACACCGAAACTCCTGAAGCCAAACGCCTCGAAAGACCTCCGAACGACACCCCAGCAGCAGGGGCGGCGGACGCGCCACCTCTACGCAGGCAAAAGAGGGAACAAAATAAACGCAAAGCGCCAACAGACTGACCCACCGCCACCGACGCGACGGATCACTCAACAGTTGCTGACGGACGCCCACTGAAGGAAGGGTCGATAGGAAGCCAAAACATGTCCCCGCTCAGGGGTGACCAAGCGGCCAAAACTAGGGGCTTGAACTGAAACACTGGGTCTGCAACAATGACCGCTCCACGAACCCAGGTCGCCGACAGCAGAGAAAACGGACAAAGAAAAGACACAGACCTAATACGACAAACAACAAACACAAGGCCGCGAAATGGAGACACACGAACCCATTCAGCGCCAAAAGAAGTACTCGAACTTAGTCCAGAACCAGCGGTGTTGGAACCGGCGGTACCATCGGATATCAAACAAAGCGAAACCGCTCCGAAATCAGGGGAATTCCAATCGCTGGTGACACAACACGATGAAAAAACCAACTACCTGCACGGTGCCTTCCGAGCGCACACCTTCGCACAACAAATTCCTTCCTATTTGCTCGTCGTAACTGCGTGTCCGCTCCCCTGCACAATATGCAACTAAGGCGCTACCTTATTGGGGGTCCCATTGCCCCTACAAGATATTATGAGCCCCCAGGGGGGGGGCATGAAATGCTAGGAAAGCGCACCTCGGGGGCACACGACCCCGCAATTGCAGCGCCACACTGACCGACCGAGTGCTAAGCAAAGCACCCACAAGACGACTGCACCCGCACTGCCAGACCTGCCAGGAAGGGGGGGAGATAGGTGCTCGACCCTCCCTCATCCGGCACAAACAGCTCCGTATTCGAAGGCAGGAACACAAGGTCAACCGCCAACTCCATAAACTGTTGCCACCAAGGTTGGGCCGTCCAGTACGGCACGACTAGGAAAGACACCCTAGCACTGCTTGAGTGCACGTGTTTTCCACACTGATTAAGACAACACGCTGCTGAAAGAACGGAAGAAAGGACTCTAATGCAGGATGGACAGCATGCAACTCCTTCCAACTGACGTGTCATAGAGCTCTGGTGCCGACCAATAACCGCGCGCCACACCATCATGCAGGACCGCGCCCCACGAATGGCGCGATGCATCCACTGAAAGCTCAACTTCAGCAGGACCCTGGTGAATAGCCGCCGAGCACTGGTGGGTAGGGATGTCCGCCCACCACCCAAAGTCACGTAACGACCCACGGGGCAAGCACACTCGACCAGGATAACCAACCGGTTGCTTCACATCATCGTAACAATTGCGGAGAAATAAGAGAGCTGGAGTAAGGGCCAATTTGATGCTCTGTGCAAAACTACAAAACTTAGCCAGCTCGCACTTCTGCACCAGACGCTGATTTTTCTTTGCCGTGATCCGCAACCCGATCGCCAGCCACCACAATTTTGCGAGCTTTTGCTTAGGCACCTCAAACACACCAGCTGCTGTATTGACAGTAATGCCTAAGTGATACACTGACTGCGACGGCTCCCACTGGCACTTGGTGGGATGACATGACAAACCCAAAAACTCGATCATCTCACGCACCCAGCGTGCACAAAAACGTGCTTGCTCCTGGGAAGTAAACATGATTAGGAAATCATCCAAATACGGTAGTACTCGCGCACCCGGACGTGAAGGACGCTCTGTCTGGGAAACGGGAAAAAACTTGTGGGCCGAGAGCAAGGGGCGAGGGACACTTGTGACCCTTGCCCGCCGCAGCCAAAGAATCCCGCCAAATACGCAGCACATTGTGCATGTACTGCTGAAGAGACGGTGTCTCTCTGGGACCTAGCAGACACGGCCAAGAGTAATTGGCCGTTACACGTAGTCGGGAGGTCCGCGACCTGCCACCGATAGCCCCTGCTGG
>NW_003307607.1:693442-701818 GCF_000143455.1 Volvox carteri f. nagariensis
CATACGCGCTAAACAACAAATTCAAGATAATCTTATTAGTGCAATGCGCGCAATGAATTACTGCCCTGAGGACACGGGCAGCACTGGGCCTTACGCCCAACTTACTCCCAACTCCCAACTAACCCTCTTACTTAACGCAAGCTCGCATAAGTTGTTGCGTCAGAGACAAATGCCAAAGGAGAAGATACCCCCTCTAACGGTTGAAATACTGAACCACCACGGCGCTTCGTGCCGAGCCGCAAGAGGGCCAAAGACGTGAGAGCTGCCAGACAGGCGCGCACACCGAAACTCCTGAAGCCAAACGCCTCGAAAGACCTCCGAACGACACCCCAGCAGCAGGGGCGGCGGACGCGCCACCTCTACGCAGGCAAAAGAGGGAACAAAATAAACGCAAAGCGCCAACAGACTGACCCACCGCCACCGACGCGACGGATCACTCAACAGTTGCTGACGGACGCCCACTGAAGGAAGGGTCGATAGGAAGCCAAAACATGTCCCCGCTCAGGGGTGACCAAGCGGCCAAAACTAGGGGCTTGAACTGAAACACTGGGTCTGCAACAATGACCGCTCCACGAACCCAGGTCGCCGACAGCAGAGAAAACGGACAAAGAAAAGACACAGACCTAATACGACAAACAACAAACACAAGGCCGCGAAATGGAGACACACGAACCCATTCAGCGCCAAAAGAAGTACTCGAACTTAGTCCAGAACCAGCGGTGTTGGAACCGGCGGTACCATCGGATATCAAACAAAGCGAAACCGCTCCGAAATCAGGGGAATTCCAATCGCTGGTGACACAACACGATGAAAAAACCAACTACCTGCACGGTGCCTTCCGAGCGCACACCTTCGCACAACAAATTCCTTCCTATTTGCTCGTCGTAACTGCGTGTCCGCTCCCCTGCACAATATGCAACTAAGGCGCTACCTTATTGGGGGTCCCATTGCCCCTACAAGATATTATGAGCCCCCAGGGGGGGGGCATGAAATGCTAGGAAAGCGCACCTCGGGGGCACACGACCCCGCAATTGCAGCGCCACACTGACCGACCGAGTGCTAAGCAAAGCACCCACAAGACGACTGCACCCGCACTGCCAGACCTGCCAGGAAGGGGGGGAGATAGGTGCTCGACCCTCCCTCATCCGGCACAAACAGCTCCGTATTCGAAGGCAGGAACACAAGGTCAACCGCCAACTCCATAAACTGTTGCCACCAAGGTTGGGCCGTCCAGTACGGCACGACTAGGAAAGACACCCTAGCACTGCTTGAGTGCACGTGTTTTCCACACTGATTAAGACAACACGCTGCTGAAAGAACGGAAGAAAGGACTCTAATGCAGGATGGACAGCATGCAACTCCTTCCAACTGACGTGTCATAGAGCTCTGGTGCCGACCAATAACCGCGCGCCACACCATCATGCAGGACCGCGCCCCACGAATGGCGCGATGCATCCACTGAAAGCTCAACTTCAGCAGGACCCTGGTGAATAGCCGCCGAGCACTGGTGGGTAGGGATGTCCGCCCACCACCCAAAGTCACGTAACGACCCACGGGGCAAGCACACTCGACCAGGATAACCAACCGGTTGCTTCACATCATCGTAACAATTGCGGAGAAATAAGAGAGCTGGAGTAAGGGCCAATTTGATGCTCTGTGCAAAACTACAAAACTTAGCCAGCTCGCACTTCTGCACCAGACGCTGATTTTTCTTTGCCGTGATCCGCAACCCGATCGCCAGCCACCACAATTTTGCGAGCTTTTGCTTAGGCACCTCAAACACACCAGCTGCTGTATTGACAGTAATGCCTAAGTGATACACTGACTGCGACGGCTCCCACTGGCACTTGGTGGGATGACATGACAAACCCAAAAACTCGATCATCTCACGCACCCAGCGTGCACAAAAACGTGCTTGCTCCTGGGAAGTAAACATGATTAGGAAATCATCCAAATACGGTAGTACTCGCGCACCCGGACGTGAAGGACGCTCTGTCTGGGAAACGGGAAAAAACTTGTGGGCCGAGAGCAAGGGGCGAGGGACACTTGTGACCCTTGCCCGCCGCAGCCAAAGAATCCCGCCAAATACGCAGCACATTGTGCATGTACTGCTGAAGAGACGGTGTCTCTCTGGGACCTAGCAGACACGGCCAAGAGTAATTGGCCGTTACACGTAGTCGGGAGGTCCGCGACCTGCCACCGATAGCCCCTTGCTTGGGCGTAAACATATTGAGTCTGAGGTGCTGTTACCGACACACAGCAGGGGCTTTAAGGTAGCCTGTCCTGACGGGCGGCCTGTCAGTATTCTAGCACCTTGACAGCCGCCAGTCATAACAGCCTGACGTGGGGCCTTTCGCAGGCCACGGGGCGACATGGCACACCCCCTTCACACCAACATGCCCCCTCGAGTCGCACCAGGGGCCTGACTGCAAACTGCTAGTACTGACGAGCTCGCTCGGCCGCCAAGTCCGCGGTCCAGGCCGGCTGCTCAACGCTCAGCAGACACAATCGCAGCTTGCCAGCCTTCAGCCTGCTGGCTTTGCGGTCTGGTGCCGCAGTCCAAACACACACAGAAAACAGCACGGCACAGCACCTTATGCCCTGCCTACGGCGCCCTTCGGGCACTAACCTGCCCATTCGGGCGCCTGCCCACGCGCCCTTGGTGCCCCCCTACCTCGACACACTTCTTTTGAGCCCTCAGCATTTTTCCACTCCCCCCTCGCATGGTGCTCTGTCGATCTAAGTGACGCCCAGCACCGTGCGGCAGTGCACGAACTTGATTTCACCCAGTGCCTTGGTGAGAATGTCAGCCACCGTGTTGTTGGTGGTACAATAGCTGAGCTTAACCTCACCGCGCACGGCCGTTTCACGCATGATGTGGTGGTGCAGATCGATATGCTTGGAGCGCACCAACGTGATGGGGTTGTTGCCGAGGCTGAGCGCGCCTTGTGAATCCAGCTGGATGTTGATGGCGCCGGGTCGCCCGCCAGCTTGCGCAGCCACATAGTGCCTCGTGCACGGCTGCTGCGGCGGCCTGGTACTCGGCCTCGAGGCAGCCAAGGTGCGCTGCAACTGGCTGCTCCAGCTGACCGCTGCACTGCCGAGCAAGAATGTGTAGCCCGTGGTGGACCGGCGGGTGGCTGGGTCGCCGGCCCAGTCCGCATCACTGTACCCGCCGAAGTTGCTGGTGTCGCTGCTGCTGTCGCCACGGTATCGCAGCCCGAGTGTGCAGGTGCCGGATAGGTAGCGCATCATGCCCAGCACGAGGCCCATGTGGGCCTTGGTGGGGACGGGCATGTGTCACACGAGCATGCTCAGAGTGTGTGTAATGTCCGGGCGTGTGCTGCTGGTAGGTATTTCAGCTCGCCCACCAGCACACGGTAGTCGCTGCCATCAATCACTGTCGGCTGGGCGTCGCTGGCTGGCAGAGCACACATGCCCTGAGGCAGCAGGGTGGCGCGCGGCTTGGCATTCTCCAGGCTGTGGCGCTGCAGCAGCTGCTCCACATAGCGCTGCTGCGTGAGCACGATGCAGCGGTTGCGGCCATCCTGGACGATCTTCATGCCAAGGTAGTAGTGCGCCTCGCCAAGGTCACGCACTGTGAAGCAACCGGCGATGGCTGCCTTGGTGGCCGCGACCACTTGCAGGTTGTCCGCCGTCACCAGCATGTCGTTGGCAGTGTGCTCTGCACTGTTGCCTCCGCCGCCGCCACTGCCATCGGGCACGTTAGACTTCGCGCTGTCAGCGCTACCACCTGAGCAGCGGTGGACTTCCCGACTCTCTGCCGCCGCCGCTGCTGCTGCTGTCAAGGGGGGGGGGGTCACTGACCGGGGCCAGCGGGAGTGTGCAGGGACTGCCGTTGACTGCGGGTGTTGGGGTGGAGGGTTGGTGTTGGGGTCACCGGAGGTGGGGCGGCCGCTGGGGTCGGCAGCTTGGTGGGCGGTGTAGAGCTGCCGATGGGGTTGCTGCCGCCGGGGCAGGCGGGGCTAGTGCCGAAGGGGGTGCCCGCCCGTTGTGAACCGGGCTGTGGCGGTCGTCATTGAAGGTGACATCGCTGCTCACGGTCACCTTGCCCTCAATGAGGATGCTGTGGGCGGCCGTGCCGTGCTCCGGTCGGCGGTAGGTTTCCGCCTTTGCACGAGGACCGAGTTTGTCCTGCTGGCTGGGTGGGATGCGGACGTAGGCCAGGCAGCTGAAGGTGTGCAGGTGGCTGACGTCGGGGGGGAAGCCGTGATTAGCTGCCCACGGCGTGGCCTCCCGGCCCTGAGAGGGGGAAACATTGCGCAGGAGGTTGGTGTAGAGCACAGCCCCCGGCTTGTAGCTGCCCGGGAGTGCTGCGTCGTGCAGCATCGTCCGCACACGGCCGAGGAGCATGTGGTTGAGTCACTCCACCACTCCATTCTGCTCCGGGGTGTATGATGCCGAGTGGGTGTGCACGGTGCCGTGCTGGCGCAGCCACTGCCGCAGTTGCTCGGTGATGTACTCACCGCGTTTGTCGCTGTGCAGCATGTGCACCCGTGCATGGTTCAGGTGGTGGGCCTCCAGCTGCGTCACCATGTCCTGCAGCACTTCACCCACTTGGCCTTTGCTTGCCAGCGTGCGGACGGCGGACAGACTGGTGGCACCGTCCAGCAGCATCAGCAAGTAGCGTGCGCCCCCTCGGCCCATGGTCGGCATGGGCCCGCACAGGTCAGAGTGTACGACCTCCAGTGCGTGCTGCGGCCGGTTGCTGCGGCTGGGATGGGCGGTTACGGTGGCCTTCATGGTGACACAGGCCTCGCAGACGGTCTCCGCCGCCTGGTGTAGTGCTGCTGGAGTGACCTGTGGTCCCTGCACCAGCTACTTGCTGATCAGCTGCTCCAGCACGCGGAAACCGAGGTGACCGTACTGGCGGTGCAGGCGCTGTGCTGCCGCAAGTTTGGCGACTGAGCATTCGGCGGCCCCGGGGCTGCCGTTGCCTGGTTGCCCTTTGCCGTTGCTGTCACCGTCCGGCTGGCCTCCACCAGTGTGGCTGCCGGCGGTGCTGCCGCCACGGGCGCTGGGGACAGCGGCGGCACTTCCACCAGCACTGCTAACTGCGGCATGGCCCCCACCGGCTCTGTCGCCCACGGTGCCGAGGGCATTGACGGTGACGTCGGTCGGCGCCTGCAGGTCCACGTCCATGTGTAGTGCCCACACTCATTCCATGCAGTGATAGCCGGGCTGTTGTGAGGGAGGCCGATGCATGAGAACCAGCAGCCCGTCTTGTCCGTGCTGAATGTGCCTATGCAGCTGCGTGTCACGAGAAAGTTGACAGATGTTAGGATGAGGCCCGAGCTGGGGACGTGCAGCATGTTGTGCAGCCGGACATTGTGTCCATCACGTGTACGCAGGTGCAGCTGCGCTGTTCCCATGACATCGGCCAGCTGGTTGTTGCCCCACTCGATCAGCCGTGGCGCGCCGGCGGGGACGTGGTTGTGCAGCAGGGAGTGGTCACCCGTGAGGTGGTACGGTGAGCCTGAGTCGAGGATGACTCGTGAGCTGCTGCCACTGCCGTCGATGACCAGCACTGTGGCACGGCTCTGGCGTGAGCTGCTTCCGCTGCTGCCCGAACCGCTGCCACTGCTGCCGCCTGCAGTGTTGCCGCCGTTGCGGTGGCTGTTGCCGCATCAAGCACGGCCGCGTTCACGTGTTCCGTCGGCCCCGCTGTTACCGTCATTGCCGCTGCCAGTGTCCCTGCCGCCGCCGTCACAGTGGCGGTTGCGGCTGCCTCAACTGATGTTGCCGGCGGCGTGCAGCTGCTCGAATGCGTTGCTGTGGTGAAGGCCGACGGACTCGTCCGCCTGCTTAACGGGGCACTCGCAAATGTAGTAACCAGGCTGTCCGCAGTAGCGGCAGGTGTCGCCGGCCCCCACGGCGCCTGCAGCACTGGCGGTGCTGCCGACTCCACTGGTGGCACGGCCAGGGCCGACAGCTCCCACCAGGCTGGTCTTGCTTGCTTGGGTCTTGAGGTTGTTGTCCTTCTCCTGCAGCATGAGCACGAGCTGTGGGGTCGTTAAGTTGGGCTGATACATCGTGAACTCGATGGTGATGGCGTACTGCAGAGGCAGGCCATGGAGAATGGCGTGGCGCACCGTGCTCTCGTCCCACTGGCCGCCGGCCACAATTATATCGCTACAGAGCTGCTCTGCCCGCTAAATGAAGTCAGCGGTTGTCTCCCCATCACGCATGTTCAGCTGCATCTGCGGCTCAACCAGGCTCAGCCGGGCCTGGGATGCAGAACGGAACTGTTGCTGTAAGAGCTGCATGGCGGCGAGACCGGTTGGGCAATTCATGAGCAACTGCTTGATGGGCAGTTCACAGGACAGACGCAGGTAGCTGAGCGCCTGTGCGTCCTCCTCCAGGGCGTCTTGGGAGTTGCGGCTCGGAGGCGACGGGTTGTTGATGTAGCTCTTCAACTTGGATGTTGCGAGGAAATCGCCTAACTCGCCGAGCCTGTGGGAGTAGTTCGACCCATCCCAGAGGATGACGGTCTTACATCCCTTCCCCATGATGGTTGGCTAGCGAGCGTGACTGATGATGACGCGTTCCCCGCCGCTTTTCTGGCAACTAGTTGATGTTATGATGCATCGTTGGTCCGGCGTACGACGGCTCCTGGTGCGATTTATGCGTCCGGAAGCCCTTTCAGCCTCCCAGGCATGTCCCAACTGCCTCACAGCCACCGACGCATCTCACGGCGGGGTTCTAATTGCGTGCGCGTATGGATGCTCCTTACCCCGCCGCCTTTCTAGCAACTAGTTGATGTTATGATGCATCGTTGGGCCGGCGTACGACGGCGCCTGGTGCGATTTATACGTCCGGAAGCCCTTTCAGCCTCCCAGGCATGTCCCAACTGCCTCACAGCCACCGACGCATCTCACGGCGGGGTTCTAATTGCGTGCGCGTATGGATGCTCCTTTTCCCGCCGCCTTTCTAACAACTAGTTGATGCTATGATGCATCGTTGGGCCGGCGTACGACGGCGCCTGGTGCGATTTATGCGTCCGGAAGCCCTTTCAGCCTCCCAGGCATGTCCCACCTGCCTCACAGCCACCGACGCATCTCACGGCGGGGTTCTAATTGCGTGCGCGTATGAATGCTCCTTTTCTTGCCGCTTTCCTAACAACTAGTTAATGCTGTGATGCATCGTTGGTCCGGCGTACGACGGCGCCTGGTGCGATTTATGCGTCCGGAAGCCCTTTCAGCCTCCCAGGCATGTCCCACCTGCCTCACAGCCACCGACGCATCTCACGGCGGGGTTCTAATTGCGTGCGCGTATGAATGCTCCTTTTCCTGCCGCCTTTCTAACAACTAGTTAATGTTGTGATGCATCGTTGGTCCGGCGTACGACGGCGCCTGGTGCGATTTATGCGTCCGGAAGCCCTTTCAGCCTCCAGGCATGTCCCCACCTGCCTCACAGCCGCCGACGCATCTCACGGCGGGGTTCTCATTGCGTGCGCGTTCGCATGCTGCATGTCCCGCCACCTTTCTGGCATCTAGTTGATGGTATGATGAATCGTTGTGCGATGTAGGGCTGCGCCTGATGCGATTTCGTTTGCGGAAGCCCCCCCTGAGTGCTGCCAAGCATGTTATTCTCTCATGAGACTGCGTGAAGGTTTACGAACTGAGTATGCGACCAACACATAAAACATCGCATGTGAATTGTTATGTCTTGCGATTCATCAAAGGTAAATCGTGTGTGCTTGTTGTGTGTTAGCTTCGGCCGCATTAAGCTTGACGCAACGAGCCTTCATACGCTTGAAACGCAACGTTTGTTTGCATGCGAATTGCGTTGCGATATGTGTGCGTTTGGCGAGTGTTAGGCCGCGTTAAGCTTTACGCAATGAGCCTTTATACGCATGAAACGCAGCATGTATTAGCATGCGAAATGCGTTGCGAAATGTGTGCGTAAGGTGAGTGTTAGGCCGCGTTAAGCTTTACGCAATCAGCCCTCATACTCATGATACGCAACATGCATTCGCATGCAAATAGCCTTGCGGACTGTGTGCGTTTCATGTGCGAGTGGACGCGAATTGCTTTACGCATTGTCTCCCCACACGCACGAATCGCAATATGGAATCGCATGCGTATCGCCTTGCTACACATGCGCGTATGCTTCGCGTTTGAACATACGCACGGATGAATTGTTCAAGTCGACCAAAACGACGCAAGTTTATTTCCAAATAAACCTTTACAATCTGAAAATTATAAATTTTTAAAAAACTTGGCCAGAAGGGCCGATTTCCGCTTTTCCATAGCCGTTGTGCGTTAGCTCTTTGCGTTACAAAAGCATGCTCATTCGCACCTAGGTTAGGCCTAACGCTAAGATTCGCACCGTTACGCGAACTAACGCGAGCTA
>NW_003307607.1:701868-704334 GCF_000143455.1 Volvox carteri f. nagariensis
AGCAACTAGTTGATGTTATGATGCATCGTTGGGCCGGCGTACGACGGCGCCTGGTGCGATTTATACGTCCGGAAGCCCTNTCAGCCTCCCAGGCATGTCCCAACTGCCTCACAGCCACCGACGCATCTCACGGCGGGGTTCTAATTGCGTGCGCGTATGGATGCTCCTTTTCTTGCCGCTTTCCTAACAACTAGTTAATGCTATGATGCATCGTTGGTCCGGCGTACGACGGCGCCTGGTGCGATTTATGCGTCCGGAAGCCCTTTCAGCCTCCCAGGCATGTCCCCACCTGCCTCACAGCCACCGACGCATCTCACGGCGGGGTTCTAATTGCGTGCGCGTATGGATGCTCCTTTTCTTGCCGCTTTCCTAACAACTAGTTAATGCTATGATGCATCGTTGGTCCGGCGTACGACGGCGCCTGGTGCGATTTATGCGTCCGGAAGCCCTTTCAGCCTCCAGGCATGTCCCCACCTGCCTCACAGCCGCCGACGCATCTCACGGCGGGGTTCTAATTGCGTGCGCGTATGAATGCTCCTATGTCCCGCCACCTTTCTAACAACTAGTTGATGTTGTGATGCATCGTTGGTCCGGCGTACGACGGCGCCTGGTGCGATTTATGCGTCCGGAAGCCCTTTCAGCCTCCAGGCATGTCCCCACCTGCCTCACAGCCGCCGACGCATCTCACGGCGGGGTTCTAATTGCGTGCGCGTATGAATGCTCCTATGTCCCGCCACCTTTCTGGCATCTAGTTGATGGTATGATGCATCGTTGTGCGATGTAGGGCTGCGCCTGGTGCGATTTCGTTTGCGGAAGCCCCCCCTGAGTGCTGCCAAGCATGTTATTCTCTCATGAGACTGCGTGAAGGTTTACGAACTGAGTATGCGACCAACACATAAAACATCGCATGTGAATTGTTATGTCTTGCGATTCATCAAAGGTAAATCGTGTGTGCTTGTTGTGTGTTAGCTTCGGCCGCATTAAGCTTGACGCAACGAGCCTTCATACGCTTGAAACGCAACGTTTGTTTGCATGCGAATTGCGTTGCGATATGTGTGCGTTTGGCGAGTGTTAGGCCGCGTTAAGCTTTACGCAATGAGCCTTTATACGCATGAAACGCAGCATGTATTAGCATGCGAAATGCGTTGCGAAATGTGTGCGTAAGGTGAGTGTTAGGCCGCGTTAAGCTTTACGCAATCAGCCCTCATACTCATGATACGCAACATGCATTCGCATGCAAATAGCCTTGCGGACTGTGTGCGTTTCATGTGCGAGTGGACGCGAATTGCTTTACGCATTGTCTCCCCACACGCACGAATCGCAATATGGAATCGCATGCGTATCGCCTTGCTACACATGCGCGTATGCTTCGCGTTTGAACATACGCACGGATGAATTGTTCAAGTCGACCAAAACGACGCAAGTTTATTTCCAAATAAACCTTTACAATCTGAAAATTATAAATTTTTAAAAAACTTGGCCAGAAGGGCCGATTTCCGCTTTTCCATAGCCGTTGTGCGTTAGCTCTTTGCGTTACAAAAGCATGCTCATTCGCACCTAGGTTAGGCCTAACGCTAAGATTCGCACCGTTACGCGAACTAACGCGAGCTAACGCGGACTTAACGCGATCACCCGTCGTCATAGTGCTCTCGGCACCCACCCACATCATATAACAATAAATCAAGACTTGAAGGTCGTACATATGGCTACGGCTCTCAATCTACCTTTTACGGACGTGGGAGAAACCACAGTCAGGGACTGGGATATGCAACTAGACAAAGTCTGGGCTCGGTTTCGACGCATTTCTGTGTTAAATCTTTCCATTTTTGGGCGTGCACATGCAGCGGCTGCATATGGGCTGCATCGTTTTACGTGGCATATGGAACACGGGGGGTTTCCCCCAGAAGCTAAACTCATGAATATTGAGGCTAAAGCGGCCAAGCTTATTGATAGGAACCTCGGACCGGTCGCACAAGAAAGACGACTCACCGGGGTTCCTAAATATTTGTTATATGGCCATCCAACTTTGGGCGGTTTTGGGGCATTAGCAGTACGACAACATGTGCAAGCGCGATGGGCATGCTGGGCAGTGCGTTTTGTGGGAGCATTACTCCAACCAGTCTTAGTGCGTCCGCCTTGGGTGATGGTCATGCAATCTTTCCTACATAGCCTTTACCCCAAATATAATCCTATGTGTATTTTTACGTCCCAGGTGGGAGTGCCTTGGTTTGGATTAATCGTTTTACCGCCAGATGTTCAGCGCATTGTGACAGCGTTGGCATACCTTCCCCCAGTGGAAGATGTTGATGATCACCCGTTAGTTCCTAATGCGTGGTGTTGGAATTTGCCATTGTGGGGAAACCCTGTTCTTCCAGAAAAAAGGGTGAATGTCCAGTTAGATAACATCCGCCCGGGACTAGAATTTCGACATCAAGCCCTCCTGGGCTGTAAAGCATTGCATACGTT
>NW_003307607.1:704384-705155 GCF_000143455.1 Volvox carteri f. nagariensis
TAAAATACACATAGGATTATATTTGGGGTAAAGGCTATGTAGGAAAGAGTGCATGACCATCACCCAAGGCGGACGCACTAAGACTGGTTGGAGTAATGCTCTCACAAAACGCACTGCCCAGCATGCCCATCGCGCTTGTACATGTTGTCGTACTGCTAATGCCCCAAAACCGCCCAAAGTTGGATGGCCATATAACAAATATTTAGGAACCCCGGTGAGTCGTCTTTCTTGTGCGACCGGTCCGAGGTTCCTATCAATAAGTTTGGCCGCTTTAGCCTCAATATTCATGAGTTGAGCTTCTGGGGGAAACCCCCCGTGTTCCATATGCCACGTAAAACGATGCAGCCCATATGCAGCCGCTGCATGTGCACGCCCAAAAATGGAAAGATTTAACACCGAAATGCGTCGAAACCGAGCCCAGACTTTGTCTAGTTGCACATCCCAGTCCCTGCCTGTGGTTTCTCCCACATCCGTAAAAGGTAGATTGAGAGCCGTAGCCATATGTACGACCTTCATGTCATGATTTATTGTTATATGATGTGGGTGGGTGCCGAGAGGTAACAGCTCAACCTTATCCAGGTTAAGTTGCTGTCCAGAAGCCTGTGCGTATACCCTCATACATTCAAGGAAAGCCGGAATTGCTTGGATGCCTTCTAAAACAACTTCCGTGTCATCAGCAAATTGCACACCTGTAACCATTTCTGAATTATTTTGNGGTAAATGAATCCCCACTCGGTTGTACTGTAACCAACACAGTAACGCCTGCGCGAC
>NW_003307607.1:705217-727012 GCF_000143455.1 Volvox carteri f. nagariensis
AAACGATGGTCTGTCGAAGTGCACACTGGAATGGTAGAGGAAGCGATGAAGGGGGTGAGGTTTGTGGAAGTATAGATTCGATCAAGACGTGACCCTCCCGACACACTTGTTTTATAGAAAAACGAAAGGTCGCGACGGGTAGGGTGGAGGTAGCGATATGTGTCTACCATATCCGGGCAGCATTCGGAGAAAGCCTTGGCTAAGGATAAGTCCGCGGGTCTACTCCCTTCTCCTGTGGTGGAATCTAGCATCGGATTATGGACAAAATTAAAATCTCCAGCCCAAAGCAAATGATCATCCTGTCCTATCCTATTTACCACATCGCCAAGAGAATGCACACACGCCTTCCTCTGATCTATCGAGTAACTAGATGTCATGAGGTACAAATTAATCAAATGAATACGGTGACCACACCACGTGAACGAAACCGACGCGCTACGGCCTTGGGGAATGTTAGCCGGAAGTAGTCGTGCCGGTGTTTGTATTATTTTAAAGTCGCGATAAAGATCTTTGCGCACTAGCACTAACACTCCAGCCGTCCGGGCATTGGTCGTGGGGGATTGTGCTATTATATCCCATCCCGGTATCCCTATTTTCTGAGCCGCGAATTGCAATTCTCTAGTGAGAATTGTCAGGTCTCCATCTCCCATATGATGTGTCTCCTGTAAACAAATGACATCTAACCTATGTTGGGCCCATACTCTAGCCGCAGCATGGATACGAGTAAATGCCGAATGCGTGAATAAACGACACACGCTACGCGTAAGGTAGGGCTTGCCCAAAACAGGAATTACCAAAGTCTGTAATGGGTGTGGTGTAATTAGTGTGGTGCATTGATGGAAGAAAGGCAATTAGATGTATTTCAATGCCGTACATGTTTATAATGCGACTTGAAGGAGTGGACGTACTTATGCTGAAAGGAATGGCTGAGAGGAATGTAGGGTGCTTGATCAGAAGTCGTGGACGATACTGGTGTTAATAATTTTCCGCGGCCGAGGTGTGTGTGTTTGTTACAGCCGAGGTTACGGCCGAGATGATTGCTCACTTGCATGCCAAGAGAAATGCATGAAATGACGGGCACATCAAGGATGTAACTGGTGTGTCGCGCTGAAACAAGGGCACGCCAATCTAACAAGAAATGCCTGTTATTCCAAGTCGTCGGCTGCTGGTTCCCCTAGCGGACACGCTAGACTTGCTGCATTTTCTGAGTCAGAAGCGTGTGCACTTCTGCCAGGCTGGGCAACATGCAGTCGTATTCGACACGTTGTTGTGATGAGTATAACGTAAAGGAATAGCAATTGGTTCATGGGCTGTTACACCATTTGCGGCACATATTCATACAGGTTGAGTACCGACTGTGACTCTGCCTCTGCAGTAAAATTTAGCGCAGCGGCGGGTTGGTGGCTTGAGCCGTTCCACGCCAGCTGTGAGGAATAGTCAGCCTGTGTTAACACAACACTGATGCGAAAATATTCCGAATCGTATTAAGTAAGAGCCGCACCAGAGGCGCCACCAAGAATGAGCGCGGTAACACTACAACTACCGGTACAGGGTATCTCTTCTTACTTGGCCTCTGCCTAGTATAGTCGCGAGGTCTCATTTCTGTAACATCCAAGTTATGTTTTAACAAGAAACGCCATCGGGGATTGACAGAAGATACGTGGTTAACTTACACAATTCACTTTAAAGGAGGTACGGGAAGTTCGTGTACGTCATGTGCCGTTGGGGCAGGCATGGACCTGACAACTCCGGGAGAGAGTTGCCACACTACAATGGACAAGACGCGGATGCACTTAGAACTCACACAAAAAGCGAGCATTGTCTCTTTGCAACTTATTATCAACGTACACATCTATGAATGTTGGCCATCACTATTTATCCAGACAGACCACACACAGCCCAGGCAATAAGTTCGGAATGCATGACAGTATCCATAATTGTGATGTGGTCTCCTGAACGCTCCTTGACGCAAATGCATTGATTGCCGCGCGGGTGTGATGATAAAACAGGGCGGCGCATCCTGTTGGTCCCCTCAAAAGTGCATCCACGGTAGTCAGGCGCCAGAGAGTTGTTTGCTGGGGCCATCCTTGCCGCCTGTTGTTGCGATGTGCCGGCGGCGTCCAGTAATTTGTGTCGTTGCGGTGGTTGCGATGGCGGTGACGACAGACGTTGCTGCTGCCACAGGCGTGTGCGTGGCCAATTTGCTTGTCGTCGGGCCGGATTCTTGGTTTGTTCCGAGCATGGAATCGGCCAATGAAGCCGTTGTCACTCCGTACCGAAGGATGTCGCCATTGTTGACAACGAAGGCTCCTTGGACTGGCTGCCTCATGCGTCCCAAGACTCGTTCTAGGCCGCTAAAGTCATGCAGGGCGCGGTACAAGTCCGGGTTGCCGTTGTTCCCGTGCCGTAATTTGCCCCAGAGCTGATGCAACTTGCTGTTGTTGCCCAAGACAAGGCAAGCCGTCAGAGGCTGCAAGACGGGAATTTGTGCATCTGGATGTTTGTTGCAGAGGTTGCAGGTGTTGTTCAGGATTGTGCCCCCGCAGGTGTTGTTGGTGCACCTGAAGGAGTTGTGGTAATAGGCGAAAAGGGTGCAGTTGTGAAAGTGATGAATAGTAAGTATTATTGAGTGAGCGGCTGGGTGCTGGACTTTGCTACGAAGAAGCAGGATATGCAGATTTGAGATTTACTTGGCGTGGCAGTATTTATTCAAGGGAAAGACGAGCCTATGACCACATGTGTCAAGTATACGTACCTGTAGAACAGGATGTCGTCCAGGCCTTGAATGCGATCGATGAGGTCTTGGATGATGATGACAGAGCCTGTATAGGTGCTGTCGGCAAGGTTGTTGCGAGTTGTTGCCGGCACGTTGTTGTCCTCCAGCATGCAAGCTTCTAGGAGCTCGTCATCCTTGTCAACGTCCCCGTTCAGGAGGATGTGCATTTTACTTGTCGACTGCACCCGGGATGCATTGTTGAACTCTGTGGGAAGAGTTTGACGTGGGAAACAGGCGGAAATTCTGAATGCTGGAATCTTTGCTGGAAACCTGTCCGATTAAATGTCAGGTAAAAGCGTGTTGGAAATTACTGCGCTGTGTTAAACGATAGCATTGTGTCGCCTTGCTGTACGCAGGTTGTGTTTCCATTTTTCGTACATACCTGCCTTGCGTGCACCAAAGCACAGGATTGGTTGTTTGTGGTCCGCCGCCCACTCCAGCATTTGTGGCAAGCACGAGAAAGCTCCGTCAGCGTGCCAAACCACCATCTGTGGGGACGGATATAATGTGAATTACAATAAATTCGTGTAAAGATGTTTGAGGTTTCCCTGTGTATTCGAAGAGAACCGGCATATTTACCACCGCAAGATTAGTCTATGTTGTAAGGATACTGGTGATTGAGGGAGGAAATGGTCTAACAGACAAATAAAGCAAGCATGTCGGACTTACTGGCAGGTGTCGGGCGGCACCATCCTCGCCTAGCATCGAGATGGTGAAGGCCACATATCTTGCTGCGTCTTGCGTCTTGCGGCTGATGAGGATGTGCATTGGTTTCGTAAACATAGCCTGATCGGTCATGACCGGCGTGCGGTGGTATGTTGCAATTGTGATAATACAGGAATGTCAGTTGATGTATGCGCAAATGCGTTTGGGCTATTATTTGCCTGACCAGGATTTGTGGTGTTCGCAGGCACAGTCACAGTCACAGGCACAGTCGCAGGCACAGGCACAGAACAGGCTCGTAATGATCATTATGCCGCGCAACCTCAACAGTTTCTACACCGTAGATATGGGTTTCGACTGGCTGGGGCGACTGTGAGTCCCAAATGACTAGTTGAATTCCTAGTGCACGTGATACCCAAGGAAAGATAAGGGCATCTGCCCAAGGTCCTCCAAACGCAGCAGATTTGGCCATGTGGTGCGTGTAGTGAACAAGGCGTTCGACTCCTGGGCTCGCGCATCGATCTAGATCAAGACCATGCATACTGATGGCAACTTGAGAAACCTCTGTATGTACGTGGGACATTTGGACATATATTTCCCCCTCCGTTAAACTTCTTCCCATCACCTTTATTGCCTGCTCCTGTAATGCTTTTAATACTTGTATATAACTGCCAATGGCACGCTGCATGTGCGCAGATGCCTGTTTTCGAATCTCAGCACCCGTAATCTGCCGCCTGTGAACATGTTCTAACACATACGCCACAGCGTCAAAAAAACAATCCCCAACCACAAACGGGCACGCGTACCTTTTTTTGCAGACTGATGCCAACACCGCATCCAGCTTGTCCGAATCAGCCGCTGCTTGGTTAATGTTACAGCCAGCAGTATTTTGCAGCTGCTGCACTTGAGGAAACACAAACTTCTTCCCATCACCTTTATTGCCTGCTCCTGTAATGCTGTTAATTCTTGAGTATAACTGCCGATGGCACGCTGCATGTGCGCAGATGCTTGTTTTCGAATCTCAGCACCCGTAATCCGGCGGCCGTAGACATGTTCTAACACATACGCCACAGAGTCGAAAAAACAATCCCCAACCACAAACGGGCACGCATACCCTTTTTTGCCGACTGATGCCAACACCGCATCCAGCTTGTCCGTAGAAAGGCTTAATAACCGCCCTTTCATTATCAAACCCAAGCAAAGTCAGGGAACTGCAAACTGATCTTCAAGGATCTGCAAATGGTCCAAAGCCGTGTTCAGTTGCTTGTGGTGCTGAAACAATTTCCAAACTGCAAAAGCCTTCTTCGTCTTAATCCTGGTTTTGTACCTTGGCGGCGCAAAGGCCAATTTCCTCTCCTGGTTTGCCTGGGTTGTGTTCGGATATTCCTGGGGTGGGTTCGTTAAAGCCTGGGCCCTGTTGTCTTTAAAGACAAACACGGCAATGAGAGTATCAAAAGGAGACACTTCGGTGATTCATTAACATTCCTTAATTTTCATATTCTCGTCCGTACACGCCTCTTTCTGCAGTTCTCAACAAGAACGTCCTATAATTTAAAACAGCATTTCCTTTCCTAATTCATCCTATTTGCTTCCTAATCCGCTTTTAACAATCCTTACTATTCATATTCTCGACCGTACGCGCCTCTTCCTGTAGTTCTCGAGTCGAGAATTTCGACAAGAACGTTCTATAATTTATATCTACAGTTCCTTTCCGATTCCTTTCCTAATTACTCCTCTTTGCGTGCCGCTTGAGAAGAACTTTTGTAACCGCATATAGCTAAGCCTCAATTTCACACTGATTAATCTCCTTCTCCCCATTCCTCGCTTATCCCCATTCTCCACCTTATACCCTCCTCCCCCTACTTGTTCCTCTTCCTCCGTCCTCTCCCCCCTCTCGTTCCTCTTCCTCCTTTCCCACTCTCCATCATCTGCCTCCTCTCCCTCCTCTCCCTCGTCTTTTCAACTCACTCCCCCACTCCTCTCCCTCCTCTTCCTCCTCTTCCCTATCCCTCCTCTCATTCCTCTTCCTCCTCTACCAATACCTCCTCTCCCTCGTCTTACTGTGATACATTGCTCCTTAATCTTGAAAATGCGCAGCCCAGATTAATTACTCAACTCCGTACACAAATCTTCCTGCAATTCTCGAATACAAAGTTCATTATTTCTACTTACTTAGGGTATTTATTGAATACTAATGGTTCACTTTCCCCGTATTTAGGGTGACACATCACATATGTCTGGTCGATTTGCGTCATAGGAACTTTTGTAAACGCCTTATGCTCGGCCACCTTTTCAAGCTGCACATCTTCCGGACATCTGCGCATTGCATTTTACCATTTTTTCACAAATATGCAATAATACCGCACCAAGGCCAGGATCACAGCGCGTCGATTTACGACGCCCTTGCCGGATTGCGCAAAGAGTAATTGTGTCTCAGTCCGAGCATGCTCGTCCATTTCATCCAATATGTTAGTTCTTGCCCACCTTTTAGGTGGGCAAGCCAACCACCTTTTAGGTGGGCAAGCCAACTCGGAGCCATGGAAAGCTACAGTATCTTCGCGTTCCGATTTATCTGGAATGTCTCATTTGGCATTTCGATATAAAATGGATATAGCATTCAAACGCTATTTTTTGCGGGGCGAGATATGTAAGCCACTGACTGACTGACTGACTGACTGACTGACTGACTGACAGCATTGAACCCGTGGGGCTCGGCCCCCCGAATGGCGCTTCGCGCCCGGGGCCTCGCCCAAAAATGGCTGACTATGAATTAAGTTAATGTCCACTTTAAAATTTATCAGCAGGTCTGAGGCCCTGATAACCAGTGTGCCACTAATGCGGACTTAGTGTCCGAGGCGTTTCCACTGGGCCCTTCGGCTTTTCGCGTACGGAGCCCCTTTACGCGATGTTTTAAGGAACTTTTGCTTTCTATTAATGTATTTAACTAGTTTCTTATCGCTTGCATGATTTGCTGAGCCAGGTGTGAGATTTTTTGAACTTAATGTTAGTGTGCGGCCAAGTGGAAACACCCTGTAAAATGCAAAAACGAGTAATCCCAGACATTTAAAAGACTATCGAGTATCAACATGAATGCTTTGCAGCACCTTTGAGCGGCACCCACGGTGTGGTGCATAATGCCGAACAAGAAGCACATAGCTTCCACAAAACTGGGAACACCTACAGCCTTTATAAAGGATAACCTTCCGACCTATCAATCAGGATTTTTATGAGGCATCGTCAAAAGTGTTAATCCGAGATTGTCAATTTGGTACCTGGTGGCCACCAGGTAGCAAATTTGTCCCACCAAGTTTGAGCTTTTAGTATAGGAAGAATGCTCGCATTTCATAGCATATTAATCTATAATTAATCCGCGAAGCGCGTAAATACGGGCGGAAATCTCTAACTAATTGCGCCAACCTTAATCCGCCTTATCCGTCCTAATCCGCGCGATGTTTCCATATGCGACGGATTAAGCCTTAATCCGCAATTTTTAATCCAAGTGGAAACACCCCCTTCCTATTAAGGCAAAGGTTGAATAGACGCGAAGGTAGTTGCGGCCGCCTGCCGCAGTTATAGTTGATTTTACATTACGACATTAGATTACGACATTACATTACGAGATTACATTACGACATTACATTACGACATTGCAGATAATGGGGTGGATTCGCATGTGGTAATGGACCATTTTTTCCTTTTCCATGACGTTGTCAATTTTACTGCCATTGAGAATCGCAAAAACTTCGTCCAAAGCGGCCGCTAGGGCAAACGCCATCGGGGCTTGCGCGGGATGCAGCGTCATTGCACAAGGCAGGGGCGCCGAAAACCCTTCAGTTATATACTTTGTGACTCTCTAAGGGGATATGCTGAAATAGAATAGCTACGCAGTTCGCGCCAACGAAGACATTGTACGAGCGGGAAGTCGTCCGGCCTTTGCGGATAATTATCGCATATTTGCACCCTTTGCGGAAATAGTTCGGAAAGGGCGGATATCTTAGAAAACCTTAAAATGCAGTTATTATTATGTATTTGTGCATGGTATAGCTATACGAAAACTTGTGGCGGTCGTGCGCCCTGTCAGGAACAGTGCTAAGTTACAAGTTACAAGTGCCGCACGAGTGCGGGGGGGTCCGTCAAAGCCGGGAGGCCATGGACTATATATATTGAAAGTTAAGTTCAATTAAAGCCGAACACTTTCCGCAGTGCTCCAATAAAATTACTTACGTGCGGCGAGTCTATCCAAGCAAGCTTAAGCCTTCAGGCCTTCGCCAGGTCATTTTCGCAGCTAAGATGCGATGTAAATCCATCGCTGTAAGGTGTTTTACAATACAGGTTGCCAAAAAGAAAATGACGGTGCAGATCACTGCTTTTGTCGGCTTGGATGTAAAACCTCACAAGCAGGGACAGGGACATCGTTCAGTGTTGAAGTAGCAAGGATCAAGTAAAATATGCAAAGGCTGTTGTTATAAATTGTGCGGCTAGGTTCCATGCGATGGTAAGGATCAACGGACCCGCACTCTTCCGCTCACAGGAAGCGAAAAAGAAATTATATTTATATTTAATATGAAACATATATGTGCGTGCAGGGGCCTTTAGGACGCCTGTACGGGAGTCAAGGATGGCGCGATGGACTGGCCTACGAAACAGTAACTGAAAATGGTTCCATATGAAACACGGAAGTATTTCAGCGTCAGATATGGCGGTGAAGAACTGAACCTAAGACCCCAGGTGCCCCAATCGGTTTTATTACGTCGATGCGGCTGAACGAGAAACGGCCCGACCAAATCCTGAATTCATGCGTACACAACTCGCTCATAGCGCTACAGCTGTATTGTGGCCCCACGAGGAAGGAAGGCAAACGGGAGAAAAGGAGGTAAAATGAGGGCGACGAAAGCCACTGCCGACTTAAGTACTTTGCCTGACCCATGACACTTAACTACTTTTTCGACATGACTGCTAATGCGCGTACCTGCTCAGCAGAAAGCGGGACGGCATCCGCGCGAAATTTGGGCAATGCCAAGTCGCTGAAAACAGAAGACAGGTGCGCCAACTCTGATTCCTCAGATGAAGCACGTTGGCGCGAAAGGTTGGCGCGCAAAGGCGCGCGGAAAAGGGAACCATATTCAGCCAGCCGCCTGGTCAGGCCACCGCGTGTCATCAGCTATGGTTAGTCGAGGTGTCGCCTGATGCGGTGGCACAAGTGGTTGACAGCTACACCAACATACCACACCACAATGGCAGGCGGCTGGCAGAGGTTAAGGCCTGACTTCTGCTCCCAGTCGACCCAGTCGACCCGGGTTCAAATCCGCCTGCCGGCTCCTCGGGGGTTTGAGGAGTGATGAAATGGGCGAGGGGGTTTGAGGAGTGATGAAATGGGCGAGCTGACCAGGAACTAAGTTGATGCGCCGTTGATCCGCTAGATTTGGTTGGATGCTGGTGGTGAGTTGCTGAACCCAACGAATACATTCTGAAGTCGGATGGGGTGACGGATTAGGGTGCCCCTCTAGCAGGGGAGAGCAGGGACTGCCCCGGGAAAGGGGGCCGCTGGCGAAGTTAACCACCCTGTAACAACATACATATTGCAAGCCCAGACCGTGCTGACACTCCTAAGCCTGTCAGCTGGACCAGCTCGACACTTTGCCCCCATTTCCGACGCAAAGGCTCTTTAGGTCATTAAGCCCCAAAGATCAAATCACCTTTTAGATTCCCTTTTTGAGATATAGGGGTCCCCTGTAAATGGTCTGCTGCAAAAAAGCAACACGTGCCCTGTAAAACAACAGTGACCTGCCCTACCAGCCGCAGACCTTCTGTATACCTGTAGACTGTAGACCTGTTGTACAATGCAGCACGCACACACACACACACACACACACACATCAGTAGGGGTGCAGCAGTGCGTGTGGGACGTGGTCAGCCTCGCAGCACTGCCCGCCAGAAGGAACATGCACGGGTGGGACCGCGGGCGGCAACCCCCGCAATCCACACCCCGCACCCGAGGCCCCAGCAGCTCCGGGGCTGGAGGCGGTGCTCGGCTTCTGGCAGCAGGTTTAGGACTTTGCAGAACTCGGCGTGCCCCAGCACGGCTGGCACAGCGTGGGCCCCGACCATTCCATCCTATCAGTGGTGGACGGGCGCCTGCGTTGAGTACAGCCAGTAGGGCTGGGAGAGGAAGGGGCAGGGGGATAAAAAGGGATGCTAGGAGGAACCCGGTAGATGGGCTATCCCGCTGGTGGGGGGGGATAGGCCTGAGGGTTTCTCTTTGTTGGTCTGGGTCGGGGGCTTTTCGAGGGAGAAGGCTCGCCTCGCCACAGGTTGGGCCAGGCAGCTTCAGTGAGAGGTTTTTTGAGAGGTCGTTGCTGTAGGGCTTGGGAGGAGTGGCAGGCGAACGGGGTGGCTGTAGCGCAGGCTGGGTGACGCTGTGTGAGCTGTGCCTCGAGTGGTGTGGTGCTGCCTCGAGGTGAGCGGCCGTTGTATCCGATATAGTACAGAGATACAGTCACACCGTTAATATGAGTTCCTTGAATATTCCGTTCTCACGTGCTTTGGAAATTTTGATGTGAATTTGAAGTTCAACGCACAAATTAAGGTGAAGGTTGTGCCGAGAGTTGCTTACGCGCCGTTGGGATCCAAGTCGACGACCGTTGAGCAGTAGCCGCGCATAGCCAGCTGCGATAACGATTGTAAATTAATATTCAACGCTCATGGAAATGGCAGCATCTGTCACTATTTTATTATACGAAACATGTTCTTTATTGGCTCGATCACGGTGGTTCGGTAGTAAAGGAGTTTCAGGTTTGGAAAATCCTGAAACCCGCTTATTACGGGTTAAGAATGCACGTTTAGGGAACATATGTTTGATTATTTTAAGATAAAAAAAATGCTTGATTTTATCTGCATCAAGCGTTTGTGACCAAAGCCCACCATTGGTGGTCGGGCACCGATTTACACCGACCGAGTACGTCTCTGAAACCTGCTCGTCGGGCCTTACAACTTGCGGTACATTTAAGTATAGCACTTCCTAGAAAAAATCAGAAAGTATTTACTGAATAAAACTTGTTGGACCGGCTCGCGTCGCCTCCACGGTAAGTCGGTCTATTGCTCTCAGCTCTTCCTCCGGTACTGCTTTCCTTAAGCAGGAGGCTGGAACTATAGCGAGGAGGCGCGCCACATGCCTTGCAACTCTAAAAATGTTTTTTCATGTACTATTTTGCGAAAATGGCCACCTGAGTAAAAAATCTGATTTCAATGCCCCTGTAGAGCCTCCTCTGGCTAGGAGCCGCTTGGAGCGTCTCGGGAGTCCACCGACTCGCGAGTTTCAACAGTGAAAGCCAAAGCTTCAGTATCGCCACCTTCATCGTTATCGTTGTCGTCATCATCTTCATGGTCATGTTACCAATGACGCTGGCAGTCCACGTCGCCCGAAAGGAACGCGCGCTTCTGTCACCGTCGAACAACCTGCACCGCCAACAGCTGCCGCTATTCTCCTGCCTCGCAACCGTGGCAATGCTCCGCCTGATCCCCTACCTACTGCTGCTGTTGCTGGCGCTGCCCGGTGGCACCCTCGCACAGACTGTCCCGGGCTGCGGCTCAAGCGCCTTCATCTATCGCAACGGGGTCCCTGCAAATTCGATCGACGTGATGTTCCGAGATTCCCAGACAGGGGAATCTGTTGGTTGGGGTTATATTGCTATGAACTTAAGCGCATTGACTCTACCAGAGCCCATCGCGACCGACCAAACGGTACCCGGAACTATAAATATCGCAGTGAAACTGGGGGCCTTTGTCGGAAGCATTCAGGGCAGCGTTCAAACCGAGTCCATGTTTCAGTCTAATTACCCCGGCGGCGGCGCTAGTTGTTCTGGTGACTCTAATTCCTATATTTCATTCCCCATGGACATGCCGCAAAATGTGGTATTCGCCTCGACGATGGACTACAATGGACTCCTCACCGGCATTCTGACAAATCCGATCCTCGGAATCCCGCAATGTCAGCCAATTGTACTCTACCTCCTTGCGAAGTTCACAGACAAAAATAATTCGTCTCGTTCCGCCTACCTGGCCACGGACTGGGTGTCAGCAGGCAATGCCTCTGACCCGGTGTGCGCCAACTCACCTACGTCCTGGGGCTATATTAAGGCGGAGTTTGGCGTCTGCAACTGCCCGCCATCCCCACCACTCCTACCACCATCACCCAACCCCCCAATGCCGCCCTCACCTTCGCCACCTTCACCAAGCCCTCCATCACCCTTGCCACCTAGGCCGCCATTCCCATTACCACCACCACCTCCACCACCACCGCCACCAAGAGTGTCACCATCACCACCACCGTCCCCCTCCCCGCCACCACCTTTGCCGCCACCCTCTCCACCTCCACAACCCCCGCCTTCGGTCCCCTCCCCCCCTCCCCCTCCGCCATCCCCGGCACCCCCGCTGCCTCCCCCCCCATCCCCTCCTCCTTCACCACCTCCTTCACCTTTACCCCCACCTCCCTTACCGCCGTCCCCACCACCACCTTCTCCACCACCGCCACCCCTGCCACCCCCGCCTCCCCCCCCATCCCCTCCTCCTCAGCCGCCCCCTCCTCGCCCACTCAGTCCCCCTCCCCTGCCACCCTCGCCATCCCCTCCCCCCCCACTTTCCCCTTCTCCACCACCACCACCCCGCCCGCCCCCACCGGCACCTAAGGCTCCTAGGTCTCCCCGAGCCCCCAAACCCCCCAAAGTCCCCAAGGCACCCCAGCCTCCACCTCGACCCGCAAACAACCTGCTCGTCAACAAGTTCCCCTTCTCGTCCTGCAGCGCTAGTGACGTCAGCCTCACACCGTACCGGATGACGTCACCCATGGGGCCGTTCAACGTAACCGCCACCGCCGCCACCTACTGCTTCCGGATCTCCGCCTCAGCAACAGTGGACAGCACCAGCCCATGTGCGAGAATGGTCATCAATGAGCTTCAAATCGTCATCGGTGAGTAGCTATATGCTACCTAGCTACCTAGCTACTTAGCTACCCAAGCTACCTAGCTGGTCGTGATCATCGTGGTGACCTCCATGCACCTCATCAGTTGTGCGCTCAACATGCATGTATGTGTGTGGTGTGTGTAGGGGTCCCTCACTCCGCACACCGCCTTCATCCGCTCACGGCTCACCCAGCTGCAGGGAGCTTTATTTCCCCTCCAATATTAATCAAGATAATCAACACCGACTCCGCCCTGTTTCCCCCCCGACCCCAAACACCCTCCCCGGCCTACATGGTTCACCGCAGACCCCAGCTGCGTGGAGTCCTTCCCCAACTCCTTCAGGGTCACCACCGTCAACAGTGTGACGGTGTCCCCCGTCTACAGCTACAGGACATGGCGGGAGCAGACGTACGGTGTGATGACGATCACGTCCCTGGCGAGTACCTTCCCCGTAACCCCCGCTGGCGGCCTGTATGTATGTCTGGCCATGAGTCGAAACAGCAGGTGTGGCACTCCGGCGGGGCTGTGCTACGGAAACAGCTGCGCGTACTCGCTGCTCAATGCGGACAACAGCTGCTGCCCCGCCAGCCAGGTGCCGTACTAATAGGTGGAAGGTTCCTGCAGTATTGACGACTATGCGAAGCATGGCATAAGTAGCCCTTGATGCAGAGATGGCTTGGCCGGAGAGGATAGGCTAAGTTAAGTACCAATGATACAAAATATAGGCGTATTATCCCCATGACTTGTCATGTTGATGTGTTCATATCACATGTGTATTATCAAAGCCATTGTTAAGGATGAGGATTATGTTGTCGCAAGGGGTACGAGTTCGAATGTCACGAACTTCGAAAAGCTCCGAAAATAGAGATCATCACGAAAAAATTTGTCCACAACTTCTTGCACGAGGTTCCTTCTTGCACGAGGTTCCTAGGTCGGCGCCGATTTGCCCCTGGCCCTGTGCTGCCACGATTAAATTCACTGGCATAGATGTATGTGCGCCACGTCAGGGTGCTTGATGGCGGGTTGGTTGGATATCCAACCACATATGGCAGTGGACGGTTTTAGGCGAAGACTCGCAGCCCGGATAGGGGCCGCAGGGTTCTTCATATACCTGCGAGAAAATAACGTGTGATAACCAATAGCGCAGCCTACCGAGCCCCCACCCTCCCAACCCCTTCATCATCGGTCCCCTCCAATCACGACGGGATCCATGTCCTGGAGTGATAAACCTTTTAACATGTTTTTTCAACATGTTTTTCAATGTTGCTTCGTCTCATGATGGTTTCCGTCCCGGTTCTAAGGCACGTGTGTGAGCATGTGTGTGTGTGTGTGCACCAAGCTTATTACCGCCATCATCACACTGCATCACGCCGCCGTGGCAACGTGTGCAATCGCCTCAAAAGTATCTACGACCTGTAACAGCGGTTTGCGCTGCTCGGGGTCCCGCCACCCGGACGGAAACCATCATGAGACGAAGCAACATTGAAAAACATGTTGAAAAACATGTTAAAAGGTTTATCACTCCAGGACATGGACCCCGTCGTGATTGAGGGGACCGATGATGAAGGGGTCGGGAGGGTGGGGGCTCGGTAGGCACGTAATATCATAATATCATAATAATATCATAATATTTCATTAGAACCGTTGCTAGTGTTTCAACTCTTGCTCTGGTTTGATGGCGAATGTAATTATCATCCTCATAGTCTGTAATTACGTGAGCTTATCTTCAGCAGCAGAAGAGTCCCTCGCTGAGTGAAGCTCTACCAACTGGCCGATTACGCGGGACAGTTGATGTATGATCGTCGTACAGGCAATGAGGATCGCTTAGCAGATACCAAGTGGAAGAGGATAGAGTCCACACCAAATGGGATGCCAAATCGTTACACGATTGGGAAGAGCGAATTAATAAGCCATCTTAAGCATACAACAGTTGCGCAGCACGTTAAGCGCTAATTATAGTTTAATTATAGTTTAATATGCTATGAAATGCGCGAATTCTTCCTATTCTAAAAGCTCAAACTTGGTGGGACAAATTTGCTACGTGGTGGCCACCAGGTACAATCTCGGATTAACACTTTTGACGATGCCTAAAAAAAGCCTGATTGATAGGTTGGAAGGTTATCCTTTATAAAGGCTGTAGGTGTTCCCAGTTTTGTGGAAGCTTTGTGCTTCTTGTTCGGCATTATGCACCACACCGTGGGTGCCGCTCAAAGGTGCTGCAAGCCTTGCAAGCCTTTCCAGGTTGCAGAAGTAATGATGCATAGCAGCAATGAACCGGAACCACCAAACGCAACCTGTTTCCTGGCCCATCGCGATTGTATCCATATGAGGAACATTGATGTTTGGCCCGCTCGCTGTTGACAACCGGAATGGCGTCATTGTCGTCGGCTGGCTGCAGCATTGCATCCACATTGCCTACGACCCCTACACCGTCTTCATTAACGTCGCTAATGGCTTCAGTGAAATTTAGTATCTGCTTTAATGGCCTTCAATGCTTTGGGAGCTTCGGGTCCGAATGTTTTGCAGCGTTTGGTCCGGTCAGAAACAGTCCGATTCCTCGTTGACTTTTGGGCGTGAGCTTCCTAACAGTATCCATGGCATTAAAGTACTATGATATGGGTAACATGTATGTCTCCTGTAAGATTCTAGCGGCTTTGGCATGGACAGTCCATTTTTGGCTGGAGGAAAAACGGTTGGAACATTATTTATTCTTAACTTTCAGGACCACGAACATTTTTTATTCCGAATTCGGAATATATTCCGCAAAAAAATAACGCTGCCTCATGATGGCCACTTTCGCCTCGCCTTTCACGTTTCTTCTACACGCTGGCGTTCATATTCTTCTCACGGAGTTGATCTCCTACGTAAAGGCTATGGAGCACCTGGACCGTTCGGGCGAGCCCTTTTGAGGCAATATTTCCGAACTCAAGATGGGCCCACCCTGCCCGTGTCAGGCATTCGTCGCGTTTCGCGTTTCGCGTGTGCTGTGGTCCGTTTGGGGCGGAGGTTCGCATCCGGTTTTGCCCACTTTAGGCAACCCGCACATTCACCGGCTCAGGATCAGTGATTTTTTTTTCATTTAGGGGGGGTCTCAATTTATTCCAACCTAAGTAACAAAGTTGCTAGCGTCACCGTAATGTATTCCTTGGGGGCGCTGGGGGACCCCCCAGACCCCCCCCCATAATTTACAACTCCCCTCATAGACAAAGAGGCACGCACTGCGTTGGCGCGTTTTCGTTCATGTGCGCACTCTTCATGCACATGCATACATAGTTCTGGCATTGTTTGTGAACAAAAAGTAAATCCGACAAAGCAAAGGCCCAAAGCAAGCAACCGCATAGCAAATCACAGGCCGTCACCCGCCACTGCAAACCACAGCACACTAGGACTCTACCGGTTCATCATGTACCGGCCCCTGCTGCTGCTGTCCAGCCACTCCCTCAGTGCGTCACGGAACGGGAACGTGCCCAGGTCGAACAGGTCCTGGGTAAACATCCGCACACATAATGCTAGGTGCGGGTTGGGCGCCTCGCCGCATTCGTTGTTGTCGAGCTGATTGGGTGACAGCTTGCGCTTATGCTGATCACAACCGCCATGGAAGGCAGGGGTAATGGCGCCCGTGTCATCGGTCGCCGCTGGCAGCAACACCATTGCCGATGCATTACCGACAACAGCACCGCCGTCCCAAACGTCTTTATCAGGAAAAAAATCAGGCTTATCTTGCTGTTTTGGTGTTTGTTAAGCAGCCTCTCGCACAAATGTGTCCGGTCGTACTTCGCGAATAAAAGGTCCGTACATGACGCCCCAAAAGCCAGGAGCGAATTTTACCGCGCAGATGCGCGCGTGCGATTCTCCAAATGCGCCTGTACAAGTGTATATAAATTTTCTTGGCGGAAAAGGACCAGGTGCGCCAGCGCATTGCGCAGGTGGGCATGTTGGCCATAGTCGCACCCGGCATACAGGCTGGACTATTGCGTGGCTGCTTTGCAGTATCTGAAAGCACCAAAAGCCTACGTCGTAGCTTGCAACACTGGGCTCGTGAAACTGCCGCAAGAAGATGAAGCGCTGGCGAAGAGGCAGTTGTGTGCAGCACCTTGTTCAGAGTAAAGTCAAATTACAAAGTTGCGCAAAGTATAACATACATAAACTGAATTAAACATAAGAACAGATAAGACGTTTAGAGCCTTGTCGGTGACATGGACGCCGCTGTTGGCTTGGAACAGCTATTTGCTGTGCATAGGGACGTGCCCGCGTTAGCCGTGTTGCAACAGCTCAGGATGGATTTCAGCCAGCAACCGCCTGAAGAGCTGCTGCACAACCACCGGGAATGTCTTCAGTTGAGCACGTGTAGTTTTGGTCGGCGGGGTCGAGCAACGTACGCAATGCGCACAGAAACCAAGGTGCAGCGCCGCTGCTGCAAGGTGCAGCGCCGCTGCGCAAGGTGCAGCGCGCGCTGTTACAGAACGGCGTTCTGTAACATCGCCAACATATCCGGTACGCGGTGGCAGGCTTGCCGAGCACGAAATGAAGGGGGGGTCGCATCTCACCATTTAACTAAGCATGCATGTGCTCGGTTGAATGCTCGGTAGCGTGCGAGTTTACCCCTATCAGGATGTTTGTTTGCATATCCCTCCAAGCGAGAGGGCTTGGACCTATGCTGATGTTCGTTCCAAGAAGTGAACTGAGGACTGATGCTACGTTGAAAGATTTGCACGTCAATTCGCCCGTGCAATAAAACGCCCTGTAACTCGCTTACCCTAATCTCACATTCCAATATGCCACTGCACTTTCCTCTCCAGCCTGGGCACATTCTCTTCCTCGCAAACGTACTTGGGCACCTTACAATCCAACACCATACGGGCTTTGGAAACGCGGGCAGCTGCTTCACAAGGACCCCCCTATTTCGGCGTTCAAGTCGTTGCCTTTTGCGTGTTTGGCTATGTAAGTACCGGTCATACATTCTGCTATGCCGCGTTGACTCACGGGCTTGACCTTCTTACGGCCCCTCATATCTATTCTATGATCGATAATACTAAGTTCTGCACACTACGGAGCAATCTGGCAGCAATGGACGTTTTTGGCTGGAGGAATGAAAATGTACGGATCGGCCTCAATTTGTTCCTTATTTCCAAAGGCCAAAATGGCCTCTTTATTCCTTAAAAGGAATATATTACTTAAAAAAACACTGCTCAGGATATCCTGAGTTGGGTGCTTTTACCGTGTTTCGTTGGAACAACAGAGGGCATTTAGCCCAGTGATTTAAGTGCGCCTTGGCCTAACTAGCTGGACACTTAGTGCAAGCAATAGGGCCCCTACAGTGTTGCCTGCTCAGGCCTGCGCCTGCTATATATATGTATATATATTTTGTATATCTACAATCGGCGGATGGCCCCCGGATACAATCGGCGGATTTACGTTATTGCCCGTGGGCCATCCGCCGATTGGCATAATAATGATATGTAATATTACATTATTAATAATGTAATTATTCGCCACGTCATTATTATGCCATTATTCGCCTGTTTTAGGTCTTATCGTCTATAAATTTTGCAGTCGTGCAATAGGTAGGCACCGTCCCTACCTATTATTATACTGTGCTAGGGCGGCGCGGTCTACATATAGACGATTGAAAATTGCAGACGTTAAGTCCATATTCAGGATTATTGCCAGAACTGGACTGCGGGTAGACTCCGCCTGTGCTTTCTAGCTGCTGCTGTGTGCCGTCGAAACCGACATGCACGCGGCTCTGCGCCACGCACCCGCTAACGCTCGCTTGACGGACTAATGTTTTAGATCGTAGGCGGGGCCGTTGCTGGTGATGTTATGGATAAGTGAGACTGCATCTGTGGTGTAGACTGATGACCTCGACTGACGATTGGTTGAGTATTATTGCGACAAGCCTCGCCTAGTGGCGGCGACTGTTGGCCAGCCAAAACTCACCCGATGCGGCAGAAGCTGCTGCTGCATGCGTATGTCTTCTTGGTATCTTCAAGATACCAAACAAGTTGTTCGTTATGCTTAGCGGGTTGCGGTGTTGCTGATTGCCTGCTGGTAGGTTCGCCCGCATATGACACACACAATCTGGTCTGGTCTGGGTTGACACTACTGCAATTAGCGGTTTAAGGTTCTGGGTTCGATTCCTGGGGAGACCCCCGAATTAGTCGGGAGCGCGAGATTATGGCTAGCTGCTGAGATGCGGAGTTGAGGTCACAGTTGATGGACCAGATTCGCACGCTGGATTGGTGGCGATTGCCGAACCCTCCGTCTCTTCGGGTGTTCGGGTGAATGGATGAGGAGGGGTCCCCGAAGGCTGGATCCGCCGCCTTGGACTTACAGTTCGTATGGCGAAGTACAGTGTGGTAGTGGTGGATGGTGCTATAAGGTGATAAATGATCTAGAACTGACAATGTGATAAAGCGGCCCAGAAGCTTCCCACTCTGTAACATTACATTACATTACATTACACACAATCTTACTGCTTGCCGACTACCCTATGGCATAAAATGGGGGGCAACACTCCCTTAAGGTTTACCCTGCGGGTGGGGGTAGGGGTAAGTGGTTTCCCATGTGGGTATGTACGAAGGGAGGTGGGTAAAACCTAACCCCGGGGTCGGGTTAACCCCTTACCGAGGGGTAACAGAGGGGTCGGGGTGATACGCTACCGGGGGGTGACAGACAGAGTAGCCCACTTTCACGCGTGTGTCTCGACCGAACCCGGAAGCTCCCGGGGGGGGCATGTGCTGGTGTCAATGTGTTGTAGGGTGTCCCCCCTGTCTACATGTGCATGCACAGCTGTCTCACCCGTCTTTGTGAGCACGTATGCCTGTCTCGCCTGTCTACACATGCAAACATACATGTCCACCAATCACTTGTGAGTGCACAATTGTCGACATTGCCAAGGCTGCGGTCCGGCCGTCGTGGGAAGATAAGCGGGAAAGCACGGCAGGGCAGGCGTCAGGAATGTGTCGTGCCTAGGCCTGCTTGCACTTAGCTGTGCCTACTGCAAGGCCGCTCCATGTCAACTCACTCGGTCAGTCGCTGCGAGGACATTAAACTTGCTGGCTTCACTTTGCGAGTTCATCGGCTTAAAGATGTCGAAGAAGGCCTCAGGCGCGCAGGCGGCCACATTCACGGCCGAAGTCTGTGTTCTGTCACTGCATGCAGTGTCTTGTAGCTGAAGCAGACTGTCCGGATAAAGTGCTTTCTTTTCTTGCCAGATTTATTGCTCAATGCCCAGTCGGTATTGTCTTTCAGCACAATGGCTTTGCGCGTGTGTTGCCAGCATTAGAGACCTTGAAATGGCGAACGATGCTTCCTGAGATACCAAGACATGTACATTTACAAAAAAAATATCTTAGGTGGAATTCACAAGTTGGGCAACAAATAAGACGAGTAGGCCCATGTCCATATGGATGCATGCTAATATTAGCAAGGTGGCGGCACCCAAACGCCGGGGAACTCCAAGGTTTCCGTCGGCTTCCAAGTCGTCTAATGCTGTATTTGTTTTTTTTATTGCAGACTGTATTTTCAGGCCTATCGATTATACCAAAGCACGGTCTATAGAACATTTTCTGTACCATGAACGAATCTGCATGCGATCTATTTTTTAGTCCTGTCTATTATATGATGACCCTGTCTATAGACGATTATAAACTTTACAGCAAGTCTGTGCTAGGCTTGCGGCTGAATACAGCAGTGTTACTTATTACCTTCCAAGCTTATTAGCTTCCATCCGTAGCTTCCATCTAGTTTCGAAGCTCCCTGCTGCTGGAACGGTTCGTAAAACGGCGGCTGGTAACATTATCATCATCATCAGCAGCAGCAGCAATCATCGTCGTAGTGCGTGACAGTAACGAAGTACAACACCTTATCCACACCTTCTATCTGCAGGGTTGTACAATCGCTGAACAAATGTATGGCGAATATTCCCGGCTATTTCATTTTGTTCGCATAAACGAGCGAACGGCAGGAATTTGTATATAGACAAATATTTCACACAACAAAAATGCAGGCGCGGCTTTTTCCCAAGCCATTTCGGCGGCGATTGCGAGGTTGTATACGAGCGCATTCAGCAGCAGCAGTATTACGCTATTTGGCTGTCGCAGCAGTTTCAGCCTAAAGAGTAAACAAGTGCAGTAAGCGCGTTAAGTGTAACGTTCATTAATGTGAACCAGCAGCAGGGCGGCTGCAAATGCGATAACAAATGCAACTGCTGCCCGTCGCCGCCGCCGCCGCCGTAAGTCATCATCCGCAGAAGGTGTAGCTAGAAGGTGGAACACATTGCTAGCTGCTGTAGCTGCGACGGAGGTTTTACCAAGCTTCGCTGTTACCACGACTGCTTAGGGTAACGGCACACGGCGGATGTCTCCCTTCAGGATGTAAACAGCGGTAGAGGAATAATAATAAATATTCACTGGTGAACGGCGGTCCTGAATGGTCAGCAACAGTGAACGGCTGGATAAAGGGCCAGTGAACGTTCACCGCCGCCCACTGTTCACTGAACGTTTGGAATGTCATGCCTGAAGCCTGCGGGCACCGCCGTGGAAGTGAAGTGAATGTGGAAGTGCCCAGAAAGTGCCCGGACACAAAGCCAGGATTGGGCGGTATGTAACATGCTTTCAAGTTCACGTTGTACTACTACATTGTTCACCATACATGCCGCTACTGTAGGTCTTTTAGGTTCTCGTTACGGCTACCCGGCATGCGGCCGCATGCATGTTGTTGTTGTTGTTGTTGTTACATGGTCGTGGGTGCGTTCCCCGTACCTGCAAACCACCCTAGTACGAGCCGAGGGCTCAAGGGCTGCCAAATCGCCTATAAGCACCATCCTACCTCGCACTTCCAACGAAACAAGTAATGAAGTATACTAACGACCAAAGGGAACGATAGAGTTGCGGTGAGACCATATACGTTCCAGCATTCTTGCCAGGCGTTCAGGTTCCCACTTCATAGCGTCCTTCATATGTTCGAAGCGTGGAAAGCCCATATCAGATCTGATTCCGTCGTAAACCGGACAGTCCAGCAAAATGTGTTTCTCATCCTCGATGTGGCTATCAGTGCCGCAGCAGGGGCATACTCGCTCCTCCCTAGGTATATAACGCCGTCCCTTACGCGCTCTGTTAGCCGCCAGTGCCCAACAGCAAAGCCTAAACTGCATAAGCTTGCAATTCGCCGAACGTGGGATAAACATTGTGATGTGCGGGAGCACCTCCTTCCTGCCCGCTTGCTCGGCCGCCGGCCCCATCCAATGCTTATACTTCGCCATGTGATTCCTGGTTGTTTGCCGTCTGACGGATACACGTCAGGCTGGACATCTAAACGTGTATGCTTCCAACCACTCACTAATCGGTCCTTGACTCCGAAATCACACCTTCTGGCATTGGCTTGTTCATCAGCCAC
>NW_003307607.1:727296-750301 GCF_000143455.1 Volvox carteri f. nagariensis
CCCCGGTATTAATACCGTCGTGCATATCGATGACGTCCGCGAGGGTTTCAATGTAGAGCCCAAACAGCTCAGTTGATAGTGGACAGCCTTGTTTCACACCCTGTTTTGACTCAAATTCACCTCCAGCTTTGCCATTCGTCTTGATGACCATCGTAACCTTATCATACGCCCGCATCAGCGACTGCAGCATGGACCCTTCAACCCCTCTCTCTTGCAAGCGAAGCCACATTATCTCCCGCGGCACCTTGTCAAACGCCTTCTCAAAGTCAATTTGCACGATGATTAACGGCCGCTGTCCCGGTTGGCTGTGCCTAGTAGTAAGGTACTGCTTGGCAAAGAGATGGTGTGTAGTACCGAAACCTCTTCTGAAACCCGCTTGGCCTCGATGCCTAAGTGAGAGCGTCTCCCCTGTGCGAACGAGCCTATCCAGGAGGACCAGTGCATAACATTTCGCCAAAGCGCCCCCTACTGCTATGCCCCGGTAGTTACTCGGCATGCTGGGGTCCCCCTTCTTGTAAATAGGGGTGAGGACGGTAGTTGTAAACTGCCGTGGGAAGTCCCCAGTCGCCCTGATATGCTCCAGAAGCACGTGCAGTACCGGAACAAGCTGATTCACTTCCCCCCGTCGCCTGCCCCCACCATTACCCGACGCGGAGTCTTCTTCCTCTCGGGGCAAACGCGCATAGCGGTAACATTCCGACGGCGCTACTTCCAAACCTGGTGCCTTACTGTTAGGCAGCCGGTCAACAGCACGTGCGACTTCCTCCAGCGTGAGAGGGGGTTCTAGGATTTCTGCTGCTTTCGCAGTCCTGCCCAAAACCGAGTGGGATGACCGCCATTCCTGCCCCTCTAGGAACTGCCCAAAGTTAATGAAGTTCAAAAGCCGGTTCGCACCATCAGGCCCTGTCTCCCCTACACCTGCGTTTAAGAGCCCAGCAAAGTGTTCCCTGAAGACCTCAATATCATCTATCGCACATCGCTCTCTCAACTTCCCTCCTAAAGCCCGCCACAAAGCTCGTTGGTCTTGCCGACATTTGGCCACAAACTCTCTCATCCTATCCTCCTCATATGCCGCCCTTGCGTGTCTTTTTGCCCGGTTATAATCCGTCCGCGCATGGCGGAAAGCCTCCCATTCCGGACCCGATTTATTACTCACCCGGCCTGGACCCAGATGTGCTCTGCTCTCCAACATGCGTTGCCGTGTTTGTTGACATTCCCGGTTCCACCAAACCGTATTCCCACCTGCCGTCATGCCGGTAGGTCGGTGGGTATCGAAGGCCCTCACCAGGACTT
Organism: Volvox carteri f. nagariensis; assembly: GCF_000143455.1. Lineage (NCBI taxonomy): Eukaryota > Viridiplantae > Chlorophyta > Chlorophyceae > Chlamydomonadales > Volvocaceae > Volvox > Volvox carteri. The sequence continues at coordinate 728,590 of NW_003307607.1, forward strand.
TGTACAGGGCACCTCCAATGCGTTCGACAGCTTGTGTGGTATTGCAAACTCCCCTCTGCAGGTCCTCGGCCACTTGGCTTAAGGCATTCATAGTAGGGGACCCCCCCTCAAAATATTCCGCATAATCCTGGTATCGTGCAATATCAAACTCCACCCGGGCTTTCCGGCCTTTACCGTCCCTACACCTGCTTTCGTCATCCACTGTAACATTAAGAACAAGCGTCAAAGGACGGTGGTCGGTGGGCTCCCATCCATCCAACTCGATCAGGTTCCCTACCCTCAGAAAGGTGGCGTACTGCTGAAGCACACGCGGAGTCGCTATGAATAAATCGATCATACTACCGCCTGCCTCCCCCTTAGGGAAAGTTAGGCGGCCTTCTGGGTCCCCTCTTATCCGGCCGTTCATCACGAGCAGTCCCTCGGATCTGCAGAGCGCCCCAAGCTGGGCACCAAAGAAATTGCAAACTTGGTCCTGGCACTTTCGATTTCCGAGTCCATCATAATTCTGGTGGTCCCTCAGTCCTTCAAAACCCATGACCTCGCATACGGCTTGTGACTGCTCTAAATCCGGGATGTCATTCACGCATGCATGTAACCGGCGCCACGCAATTTAAAATATTACGTTCTTTAGCCACGGGATCAAGTCGCATGCCATAATGTTCTGAAATGTAAAACGCGTCTTACAGTTCTAGCGTAAAAAGTGTTTTCGGTTATCAGCTACTACAAGCATTAACTTCCAGTTTTTAGCAGTAAATGATTTAATTGGTGTATCGTTTTACCTAGACAGAACGGGCAGTCACTTTGCGTTTCTCGAACGCTGGCGCCGAGCCGCCCGCCGCCAAACAACGTGCTGGATGCGTTACGTCATCAGCTTCTTGGTGAACACCGGGGGCCTCCCATAGCGGGTGGGTCGAGTAAGCGACCTTCGGCGGTCCTTCCGGGCCTTTTGCGATTGCCATACTATATATGTTGGCCAAGTTCCGAAAGGTATAAGTGAGCTAGGTGTGCCTGCAGCTAATGCATGTTCTCCTCGACTAGTTCTACCTTGCAAGCCACTCCCTTTGGAGCCTGCCTGCTGCTGCCAAACAGGCATTCAGTCGGCTTGGATTAGTTTACGCCGGTAAGCTCTTAGCAGGCTTCGAGGGCCGCTGCCATGTCTAAAACATCTAGTTCGTTCTGTTCTAACATCTAGTTCTAGCTACTGTATGTGCTGTTCATGACCGGACATACACGCATGCCTCCTTCCTTGCTTCCTCGTTCGTGCCAGCAGGCAAAATAATTTGGGACTGAGAAACTGCTGAGATCTCGCATTGTTTATTGCAAAGCAAGTTTTGCCACATCAAAGAAAAGAGAATGAGGTACGGCTTGGGCTATGCAGCAGCTACAAAAGTTCGGTGGCAGGATTAATGGGCGAGGGCTTGCACGGGACGACGCCTGGAACTGGGTTGCTTAAATGGGTAGGGTTGGGGGGTAGAAGCAAAACGGGTGCATGTGGGAGGCATCAATGCATGTCCATACTCGCCGGTAGGACTTTTGGTCTATAGATCGTGCCCTGGCATATGAGATAGGGACATTAGTTCATTCTATTGTATCAGGTTGGGATCTACAGACAATTAAAGGTTTACAGACTTGCATACATACATACACACTAAGTTGAGGCGCTGTTGATCTGCTAGATTTGGTTGGATGCTGGTGGTGAGTTGCTGAACCCAACGAATACATTCTGAAGTCGGATGGGGTGAACGGATTAGGGTGCAACTCTAGCAGGGAGAGCAGGGAACTGCCTCGGGAAAGGGGGCCGCTGGTGAAGCTTAACCACCCTGTAACGACATACATACACAGGCAGGCGGCTGGCAGAGGTTAAGGCCTGACTTCTGCTCCCAGTCGACCCAGTCGACCCGGGTTCAAATCCGCCTGCCGGCTCCTCGGGTGTTTGAGGGGTGATGAAATGTGAGGTGGCCCCCCATCATATGGACGGTGTAGGACGTGATAATATCAACTTGCGAGCTGACCAGGAACTAAGTTGATGCGCCGTTGATCCGCTAGATTTGGTTGGATGCTGGTGGTGAGTTGCCGAACCAACGAATACATTCTGAAGTCGGATGGGGTAACGGATTAGGGTGCCCCTCTAGCAGGGGAGAGCAGGGACTGCCCCGGGAAAGGGGGCCGCTGGCGAAGTTAACCACCCTGTAACAACATACATACATACACAGGCACCGTCGGTCTGCATGTATGTTGAGAGGCATCTATATCACGACACCAGTTGCTATCATTCTTCCGCGTCATGAACATGTACACGTCCTTCCATATGCTTGCTGACGGCGTGGTGTGCAGAAGAAACGGTGACCTGCTGCCTGCCGCTTGGATTCCGCCGGTTCTCCTAGCACTGCTGCTGGTTGAAGCCGCTCCACGAAGCTTGGCGGCGACTGGTAAGGCGTCCGTGCGTACTTTATGCCTCGTCTAGTGGGGGTAGGTACGTGCAGCTATTGAATTAACGCATACACATACACTAAGGCATGTAGCAGGCAGCAGGGAGCATGTAGGAAGGACGGAATGATGGATGTGGCCATCTCAGCTCATCATCAGCTATCTTAGTGGGTGGCTGGGACCCCACCCCGCCGCTTGAGACACATCGTTTCTGCTGCCGCAGCTAGTCAGCCGATGTCGGGGTCATCAGGTGGCGCCACGCCGCTGGTTTCCGCTGTGGTTTGGGCTCAAGAGCTAGCACATCAGGATCAGCGCTCCCAGATAGAAGAACGTGCTGTTGCGGCACTTGCTGCTGCGTTGCCAGCCTTCGAGTGATGGAGAGGTTGTCGCTTCAGCCGGGCGAGATATTATGTTTGGTCCGTTACACACACATACACACACACACACACACACACACACACACACACACACACACACACACACGGACACACGGACACACGGACACACGGACACACGGACACACGGACACACGGACACACGGACACACGGACACACGGACACACGGACACACGGACACACGGACACACGGACACACGGACACACGGCCATGAGCAATCCTATAGGGCAGGGGCGCTTCGCGCTGGGGCCCCGCCCACAAATCGCATAAATAATATTTAAGCTGTTTTTATCTTGCCCTGGTAGAATGGATAGGGACCCTTGCATGCTTGCAGGTAGGGAAGGCAGGGTGGGCGTCAGTGGGGCGTCAATTGTATGTTTTTGCATGCTCACTACGCTCCAGGCCCACCCGCCGTACAAGTTTGCTTGCACGCTCCTGCGGCCTTATGTGCGGCAGCATGCTGCTAAAAAATATATCACGACTTCAGAAAGTCCCCATCTGCGGATGCAGATCCCGTGATATGGCCAGAATACAACACATGCAGAGTCTGGCTAGAATGGTGGCCATCTACCTAACGATCTTAATTTTGCCCTTGCATGCAACTTTTAAAGGATCGCCAACACACACATGTGTACCTCCTGCATGTACGTTATGCACGGAATTGCAAGGCTTTGGCGTACTTTTGAAAGCAGATGAGAGCGGCAATTCACAGCTCCCACATATGCCACACGCATATACATATGTTCTATGGTAAAGCAACGCCCTCCATGCATGTGCCCCGGCCGGCTACCTGAATGAACGCATGTGTACAATACCAGCAAGTTCCTGTCCCAGTGGCTGGAGTCCGGCCGTTGGTACGATATACGACAGTTGGCCCAAGCCGGGTACGACAGAGTGCGTGGCGTACTCCGGCTGCACATGGGCAGGCATGTTCAACAACATTGACGGTGGGAGCTCCAAGCCCTGTAAAAATGGCGCCCAGTGGCTGAATGGCGGCAATGGCAAATACGATTGTCGCTTCCCGGAGGCCACCGTCAGGGGCTGGAACATAGCTGCGACTTACCAACTGGACAACGCCCTGTTGGGGAAAAAGCTGCAGGTCATGGTTCAGGGCAGGCCAAATGTGACGGTGACGGTCAACGTCAAGGATGTCTGCAGTGACTCAGACTGCGGTGGGTGCTGCCGGACGAACACGGGCAACAAGAGGTGGAAACTGATCGACATAGAGAAGTGGCCCGCGAGCATCCTGCTGAAATTCAACCCCACACCAAGCAACTTCGACATCAATAACGTGCAAACCCCGACATCCGTTGGCCTGCGGCCCGGTGCACCGGAGAGAAGTGTGATGCCTCTGTGCTACAAGGACCTGGGGCCGGCGGACAGACTGGTGTGACGGGGAGGGAGGGTTGCAGAGGAGGGTTGCAGAGCGGTCAGGATATCCACATCGATGTGGTGGAGAGGGTCGGAGAGCAGGATACGGATGGAAAAGAGCAGGATAGAAATGTGGGCCCTCCCCCAGCATAAGGATGGAAGACAGAGGGCCCAGGATGGCGCCATATTGGCGGACGGGTCGACGCCAGCCCACCAAGGATAAGGATGGCGGAGGGAAGGGGATGCAGTCCCCAGGATGCGGCTGTTGGGTGTGTGCCTCTTTGATGCGAAAAAGGGGTGTAGGATGTATCCAACCGACAGGACACGTGCCTGTGGCCCAGCCAGATGCGATGATGGGGCACCATTCTAGACCCCTCCCGTGTTTACATACCTACACACATATTAGGTCAGGCGCTACTGGTAGAGCACACACCGATGCCCCCGGAGGATCCGGGATCGAGACCTGTCACGGTGAAGATTCCTTGCATTGGTTAAATGTCTTAGTGCTCCTAGTCGATGGACGGTAATAACCGGGGATAAAGGTGATCTGCGGGTTGAGCCACTGTTGATCCGGCAAATTGGATGCCGGTGGTGGGTGCTGATCCTGAGGGATCCACTAGAAGTTGGCACATACACGAAGTAACAAATGACAGGCATGCATGGTACAGTAATGTCTCCATGTCTTTTGAATAACAAGCTTAGGTGTGCTGCAGCTAGGGTTGACAAGAAACCAGCTGGTCATTAATTGGCCGCTGGAAAGGCCTCTCAAGATACTGCCGCCAAAGATCGCCCCAAGCTTAGCATGTATATATTATTAGGGACGATGTGTGTGTCGTACCATACGGCAGGTACTACACTTTGAAGGCGGATATATGCACAAGCTCCATCTCCATAGAGCCCCATGCATCCGCATGTTGGTATGTGTGCAGGCAAATAGCATGCCATCAGTGGTAATCTATAGACTACCACTATAATGGTATACTGCATCACACATCTGGAGCGGGTTAAATCCTTTGAGTGATAAATGGATGGAGTCCAGGGAGTCCCTCCGAACTCCCGATCGGGAAGGTCTGGAGCTTTTTAGCGCAAAGACATTATTGTGATTAGGATTGTATGTCACCTAGAATGGAGCTCTGGCTGCTTATTATGCAGTTTGTGAGCGGGCTGGGCTGGCGACGGCTCTTGCTGGTCTTCTTACCGTGGTGGGTGGCCCCTCCTCCTAGGTTTGAGGCCTCAAACATTTCTGCTTCTCCGAAGTGCCTGTTGCCAGCTATGCCATCAGCCTGTACATATGCTTCAACGTTTCTCCTTAATCACAACAAGTCTAGGCGCGGTGTCTAAAGGCACCGAATGCAATACACCAGCGAAGATGGAGCCATCCGATGTACGATCCGTACTATTGTACGATGACACATCACATCTTTTTTTGAGACGGCAGCGAGGCGCAAGCTCGAAAGTCTTAGGAAAGCATTTCTTCCAGTGCTGCTGGCGCGGAAACATGCAGTAGTTGTTGTGTTACTGTGTATGTATGTATGTATATATGTACGTGTAACCACGCACCCTCCCCACCAGCGCAAGTGGAGATGAACGTTCAAATTGGGAGGCGCGTCCAGTCCCGTTCTTCTTGACCTTCATTATTAACTTTGTTTTCAAATGGTATTGTCGATGTTGACAATTTCAACGTTCTCTACCTTTCATCAAAACCCCGAAGATCTGAGCCGCCAAGACCATATATAATGTACGTGGCAATCGTACGTGGATCGAGATGGATCCATGCACACCAACAAAACATGCGTCAACGAGGATCCAGATGGATCCAGGTGGATCTAAACGTATCAGCAGAAGGCGGACCGAGTTGGATGGGCGGTGTGGCCCCGAAACCGCGCCACGATGTAAAACGTCGTGATACCTAGTTTTACGGCGTAACGGCGGGCAATAATAATAAACACGGCACGATCAAAACCTCACAACCTGCTTCCTATCTATCAGCATCAGCAAAAGGGAAGCTCCACCGCTGTGTACGAACGTATAGGCACGCACGCACGCGTGCAGATATGTGTGTGTGTGTGTGCGCGCTGTGTATAAGTGCGTATGTATGTAATCATGTATGTATATAACCAGGGCGTTTGTCATGTCGCACCCTCTAACAGGATGGAAGGGGAAAAACTCAGCTTACGTACATACATACGGCAAAACCGACCCAAGTGCGCTACCGCGCGGTGAGTAGTGTGCCTTCTTGTTTGTGTATAAAATATGCGCGTGTGTATGTATGTGTAAGGGTGTGTGTGTGTGTGTAAGGGTGTGTGTATGTGTAAGAAGGTGTGTATGTGTAAGAATGTGTATATGTATGTCTCTGTCCTGAAAACTGACCGTACACACGTCTTTCTTCGTGTATGCGTCCGGCTATATCCTTATAACCATCAACGTATACATCCGTAAAAACCAAAATTATATTATTTCATATTATATTATTACTAGCATTCAAATCTATCTGCATACTTAACACCCATATTCATATTCAAAGGAGCAAACAAAAAGCAGACGCGCGCTGCCTGCCTCACCACAAAATACAGGTTATGCGATAAAAGTTGCGACACATCATACTCCTCAAGCCCATCATCATCATCATCATCATCATCATCATCATCATCATCATCAACATCATCACACATACAAGGGTTTGGCACCACTGCTAAGGCGCGACCATTGCCCCCGGGAGATCCCGGGATCGATACCCATTAGGGTCAAAAGTCCTTCCGATGGTGGAAGGCATTGCGCCCCTAGTTGATGGACGGTGGTCACCTAGGATAAAGTTGACCTGCGAGGCGAACAGGAATTGAGTTGGGCCGCTTTCGACCCGGCAGATTCCGTTGGATGCTGGTGGTGGGTGCGGAACCTGAGCGATTCACTGAAAAGTTGACTAGGGTGACTGGATAAGGGTGCCCCGAAATACCGGGGAAGGCAGGGTTTCGCAGGGTAGATGCCACGGGTGAAGATACACCCCCCTGTTTCAAGAGAACACACGCACGATAGCTAGTGGAGTACATTGTTGTAACGCGGCCGCCGAGGTGCAGCCGGAACCGGCATGCCAAAAATGATGTACAGCGCCGTACATACGGTACTTAGGGGCATGCAGTAAAACGTACAAAAAGCAAATGCGAGTACATGTACGAAAGCACGCATAAAGATGCAGGCAAACAGACAAACAAGGGACCCCTCCCCGGCCACCGGCCCCACCATCCTCATCCCACCCTCTTTTATCCGTGTGCTGGATCTGTGGCCCCACCAAAATATTCCGTTGGTCGAGTAGACGACCCCCCCCCCGTGTATGTGCATGTATGAGTGTGTTTTCCTGTAAGGAAAAGACCGGGTGGATTTGGACCCGGTGGTTCCATCCGGTAACTAAAAAATGAAGCCTCGTCATGAAGCCTCGTCATGAACACGGACACAGACACGCAAAGGGATTAGATTGTGTAGCGGTACTGGAGCTCTTTGCAGTCCTCACCTCACCTCACCCTTCACTTCACTTCACATCACCCCTCACTTCACTTCACTTCACTTCGGGGAGGCCCGCGTCTGGCCCCCCCGTCGTCCCGCCTCCACCCCTTTCCATTCCGCCCGCAGGCACTCCAAATACAGTGCAATACGGTACATGATGTATTGTATGGGACACCATCACACATACAGACATACAGAAACACAGACACAGCATCTTCCACCAGCTTGCGCCCTTCGTTTCTTCTCCTCTTCTTCCTTCTCCACCTCCTCCTCCTTTTCCTCCTTCTCCTCCTAGACCATCAACACCCACCCCTCCGTGCATATTTATTATTGCTATTATTATTATATTTATTATTATTTACTATCACGGCCGACATGTCTTCTTCTTTTTGGTTATCTGACCTCACCTTCCTGCACCCTGACCCGCCCCCCCCGCGCCCTCAGGCAGTGGCCGCGTATTCATTCAGTTGCCTCGTATCCGTACATGCAAACTAAAAAACAGACAAACAAACTTGATGAAAACAGCCTGCAAGGGAATACTAGTAATATGACGAGAAAAAAAACATCAAAGAGTCATAAATCAAAATGCACACGTCCTTCTTTCTTCAGTAGATACTTTCTTTCTGTTGCGCCAAAAGTGCTCATCAATCTATCTATCTATCTTTTCGACCATCAGATGATGCCCGCCCGTACATTGTACAACCGCATGTATATAAGCCAGCCCCACATCAAACTCCTGTTCGTTCGTTCACACGTGCTATTATAATACTGATAACACGTAATTACGAAAAATAAAGACGCTTTCTCTGTCTTCTAGTCTAGACGAGATCTCGCGCGATCTCTGCTCGCACACGGTCTCTCTCGCACGCGCTTTTCCTGCATGAATTCATCTTCCAGCGCTCATCCTCGTCCTCGTCCAATTTACCCCAAAATCCGCTCGTCCAGAGAGAGACCTCGGTTCTTCACCGCCGCGCGTCTCTCCCTCCGCAGACTTCCCCCCCCAAGGGGGGTCCGTGTTTGACGAGATAGAGAAAGGAGGAGGGGAACACCGCCACAACCTCCCCTCTCCTCCCCTCCCCTCAGTAGCACAACAGCGCGAGCGAGCCGGTGATTTATGCTGCGCATCGTCGTACTATGTAACGGTGTACATACATAGTTGCCTACATTCGTACGCGGCCCCTTCAGGGCCCTCATCATCACAAGCACCGCCATACCCCCACCCACTGACACCACCACTTAATAATAAACCGCCCATAATATGAGAGCGCATCAGTGTGGGCTAGGCTTCATGCGCCATATGCCAGTAGGGGCTCAGAGGCTCAGTGCACAGCAATTCATGCCGCGGCGGCGCCACAAACACACCACCACCAACAGCAACACTACACAACACAACCCGCCAAACCTCCCCACACCCTGCTGCTACCGGTCGGGGATGTCAGTCAGTATGTCTGTATGTCTGTTTGCCGGTTGATGGACGATCTGCAGGTCTGTCATCCGGTTGTCGGTTAGTCGGTTAGTTAGTTGGAAGAATGAGGCTGTATGAAACATCTTCCCGAACCACCACCGGACCAGCAGTAAATGGTACGGCACGGGGCATACACACACGCCGCATGTCCCAGAAGAAGGAGGAGAAGATGGAGGAGAAAAGAAACCCACAACCCGCCCACACACACCCCACACACATCAGGGGGGGACAGGGGGGCAGGGGTGAAAAAAATGGATGTTGGCTGAGGGTCATTGGTTCTATCCATCCTCTCAGCCACCTCCTCCACTACTGGTGCAAAAGATGCTACGACTATTACAAAGTTCTCGAACGCTCCCTCCAGTAATTAAACGAACGCCTATCCAAACACACACGAAAAACACACTTAGGCTGCGCTGACGTGCACTCCGCAACCCCTCAAAAGCAACCGATGCCGTACCTCAAACCCCCAAGGACGTCTGGGACACGCGGTGGGTTCGGTTTGGGGTTTTTCCCCGGAGGGAAAACGGGGGGGTAGGGAAGGGGTTGCGGGCGCCGGCCCCCCCCCGGGCCCCCCGAAAGGGGGGTGGGAAAGAGCAACAGGGGACCAAAACACAAACCAACTGCCCCGCGGCGCCGGAGCCGTGCTTCCACGACCAAACCTCCAAACGACGCGATGGCGATATGCCGTACGGATACATGTCGTACAGATGTACGGATGTCGGATTGACGTACGAAACCAAACGCCTGGCGGGCAACACGAGCCATATGTGTACATGAACGTGGCCTAAATCAAAACCTCGAGAGATATACAAAATATTGCCGTACACAATATAAAACCTTTCATTGCGGCACGATCACACACACACACACACAAAACTCCGCGCAGGGGTGGGTGGGAAGAGGGGGGCTGCTGACGGGGTGCAACACTTATACATACCGTGGTGGGACATGTACGACAAAAAAAGGTATAAAAGCAGCAGCAGAGGCAGCAGATCAACATATCCTTTTTTTTCCATTTCCTAGGACGGAAACCCCCCTCGTGCCTCACGCCTCGCGCCTCGCAGACACGGAAAATCCCCCCCCCACAAGCACACACACACACACACACGTACGAACCGACGCGGGCTGGCGCCGTACATCGGGGACAAGGGCGCCCTCGCCTCATGCGCTTCGTCTCCTCCGCACCATCACCACACAATCCGCGGCGCCCTAATGGCCGTCGCTGCCGCTGCCGCCGCCGCCGCCGCGGGGGCTGGCGACGCTATCACCGCCACCACCACCACCACTACCGCTGCCAGGTTTGAATGCAGCCTTGACTTTCCGCAGGATCTTAGACAGGGAGCGCTTCGACAGCTGGGATGGCAGCCGCGAGCCCTCTACGACGGCAGCTGCGCCTGCAGCGACCCGCGGGTCATTCTCAATGGTAGACACATGCCCTGCGTTCGCGTAGTGGGGCTGCTGCATTGCCGCTACGACAGATATCGCCGCCGCGGCCCCAGGACCGCCACCGCCGCCGCCGCCGCCGTCGCCACACTCAACACCGCCGTTGTTGGGCGAAGGCGGCGCCGCCCCCGCTGTCGTAAAGAGCGGCTGTATGCGGTTGGCTGCGAAACGCAACGTACGCGCCGTGAGCGATGCTTCGCGAGGTCCGGTCGACGGCAGCGTCGGTCGCGCATCGGCGGTGCCGCCGCCGCCGCCGCCGCCAGCCGTGGACAGCGTGTTCTGCATGCTGCTGCTGCGGGCGATGGAGGTGGAGGATGCGTCAATCGTTAGCGCCGCTGACGAGCCGCAACCCTCCTCTACGGGATCCAGCCGGCTGACCTGTACGGCTTGAGGTATGCCGTACGCCATGGCTTGATGGTGATGGTTGTGGTGGTTATGGTGAGGGGGGTGAGGCTGGTGCAGTTGGGGATGGAACGGCGGGTAATGATCATTTGCCGGCAACATGGATGGCGGCGCGCTAGCCACGCCGTCGGGATCCGCGACCTCTGCCGTCGTCGTCGCCGTCGCCGCCGCCGCCGCCGCCACGGCGTCATCAGCCCAACCGGCGGCGCTAGCCGCAGCCGCCGATGCCATCGCCGTATCGTCGCCGCAGCCGCCTCTGCCTGCAGTGCTGTCGAAAACCCCAGCAGCGGGCAGTGACGTCACATGCTCGGACACTGCCGTAACCCGCGGCGAGACCGGCGGCTGCGAGCTGTCGCCGCCGCCGCCACCGCTGCCGGCACCGCCGCCGCCAGTGCCACCATTACTGTTGTTAGCCACAGCGACAAGCTCCGATGCCCGTGCGAGCATCTGTGCGATACCCAGACCGCCGTGGGCTGCCGTACTGCCACCGTCGCCGTACCCTTCCGTCGCTGCCGCTGCCGCCGCCGCCTTAGAGACCAATGCTCCAATTGGGGATCCAAACGGCCCGTGCCGCCGGGGCAAATCCACGCTGGCGCATGACGGAAGCCCCGTCTTAGCGGCGGCGGCGGCGGCGGCGACGGGAGGCCCGTCATGCCACCTATTGTGTACGGCACCAGGTCTTCCGATAGCAGCAATAGCAGCGCCAGCACCACACGGCTGCGATGACCGATGTACGACGTCGACGGAGCTGCGGCGGTTGTAGTACAAGTTACTAACGTTAGTTGCCAGAGTGTACGGCACCGAGTCCATAGCGGACGAAGCGCCGCCGCCGCCGCTGCCGCCGCTGAGCGGGGAGCCGGCCGTCAATGTCAATATTGGGGAAAGCTGTCGGGGGCTGTCGGTGGGAGCGGGGCTGCGAGAGACAGAAGCGGCAAGACCGGCGAAACCGTCGCCGCTGCTGCCATTTGCCGTCGTCAGCGCCAATAAAAGTACGGCATCATCTGTGTGCAAACCAGTAGCGGCGGCAACGACAGCGCCTGCGCCCGTGTACGGCTGCCCAGACTCGCCGCCGCGCTGAGGACTACTGTCATTCCTCCACGGCGCCGTCACCGTGGCCGCCCCCTGGCCGTACACATGGGCTTGCTCGTACACGGGTAGCGGCTGCGCCACCTGGGCCGCCTGTCCGTACAAGTTACCGTACGCAGCGTCACCTAGCGGCGCCCGGACGCCGCTTCGGCGGTTCACATCTAGGCTGCGGCTGCGCCCTAAATGTGGCGAGTCCGCTGCCGCTGCCGGCGCCGCCGCCGCCGCCACCACGACCGCTCCAGCTGTAGGCGCCGCTGGTGTCTCGCCGCCGTCGCCGCCGCCGTCACCGCCGCCGCTGGGAGCTGTCTTTATGCCCGGCAGCGTTCGCGGCCTGCTGTATAATTCGTACCCCGAAATGTCCTGTGTTCAAATTGAGATGATTCACAGTCCGGAAGTAGGGAATTATTCAGTCACACACGTACATACATACAAACATACCACCAGCGGCGGTGGAGCCGCCGCCACCGGACAGCACTTAGGAGGAGGCGGAGGCGAGTGGAGGAGACTGGGGAGCTTAAGATGAAGGATGGAGCAAAGGGGGGCGGGAGGGTTTGCTTGGAGCAAGGCGGAGTTGGGGATCTTGCAGAAAACACACCTAACATGATATTGACACCTTCACCAACACCCTCAACACCAACACCAACGCACAATTGACAGACAGACAGACAGACATTGAAGGCGAGAATGATAACGGCCACGTGGGAACACACCGTTGCAGGCAGCTGCTGCCGCATCAGCGGTGACGGGGCGCGGGCCCGGGCACTTGCGGGCCGCCGCAATAAACGGGATACAGCCGGCGACGGCACATCGCCCATGACGTACGACACGTCATGCGCGGCGGTTACGCCGGAGATCTCGCCAAAGATAACGTCACTGGCGGCTGATGCAACGGCGTTCCCAGCCGCCGCCACCGCCGCCGCCGCCGCCGCCGCCGCTGCAGTCTGTGGGCGCTGCTGCACTGCCGCCAGTCGAGCGGCGGCGCCGCCGCCGCCACCCCCTGCCTCAGAATCTGTCGCAGATGCCGACGCCGCTGCGGCGGCGGCAGCGATGGCAGCGTTACTGCTGTGTGCTGGCGTCAGCAGCGTGGGAGATGGATGTACGGATAGGTCCCCCCACGGCTGAACTGAGCCAACGCTGGGACTTAGAAGCGAACCGCCGGGTGTACGAACTCTGCGTGTCGTGTTTTTATTTTTGCATGTTTGTGTGTTTTTTTGAAAGCGGGGGAGGGGAGGGGAGGGGATATGGTACGTGTGAGTACGTATGTCTGTTTGTGTTTTTGGCGTGCGTTTGGCGTGTCGTGTGTGTTTTCAAGGTGAACTCGGCACCCACGCATGTCACCAATGGCACCAATGGTCATTTCCGCCCTCGCACCACCAGGCAGCTGCACAAACAGACATACAGCTGCACACACATCGGGAGAACATGAGCAGGGCCCTCTGGAAATATGCAGGGGGGCGAACAAAAGGGAACAGCAAGCACGCGCCTAAAAACTCCTGTACAGCACCTTTATCAAGTAATAGAAACGTAATAAATTGTTAATCCGCCCTACGGAACAGTGGAGTGTGTGTGGATGCGTGTTTCGAGTTATATACATATATATATACATACATGTATACATATATATATGTATACATGTATGTACATATATACATGTATATATATGTATACATGTATATACATATATACATGTATATACATATATACATGTATATATATGTATACATGTATATACATATATACATGTATATACATATATATACACACACATATATATACATATATATGTATCCACATCCACACACACTCCATACATATATATGGATGTGTGTGTCTTGCGGCTTTGCGGAGCTGGGGTTCGCGTTGGGGATCCATACAGGTCGTAAAGTGTCGTACACTTCGCCGTACATTCAGAAATTGGCATGCCGCCACCCAACTCACCCGATGCTGCCCAGCTCGTCAAAATCCCCCGACGTGGTGGTACAGTAGTGGTCCGTCAGGCGGGGCCTAAACGGAGGGGGGGTTGCGTGGTTTATGTGTGTGTATGTATGTATGTATGTATGTATGTATGTATGTAGGTTTGCATGTAGCTAAGTAGATGTGCATGTGGGGGCAAGCAAACTCAAAACGTGTTTCAGATCCCTGAGGCACTTTACCCGTACACTAAGGGCGGCCCCAAACCCGTACTGTCGTACTGTTGTACTGCCGTACCTCGGACACATCGGGTCGTACAGGTTCGACCAGCCTTGGCTGATAATGCTCACACCACCCATGCTGCCCGTGCGCGTCAGCAGTGCTCCGCCGCCTCCGCCGCTGTCAGCACCGCCGCCGCCGCCGCCGCCGCCGCCACCGCCGCCGCCGCCGGCGCGGGAGGGTGCGCTTGAGGCTGCGTAACTGAAGCTCTTACCGCTGTTGATCGTCCGAACCCTCACCGGGAGCTGTCCACCCCCGGGCAAAGATGACCCCTGAGCGGACGGATTAGAATTTCAACAGCAAAGGGACACAATTCGATTGTGTGTACGTGTGTGTGTGGATCTGCGTGAGTGCGTGCGTGCGTGCGTGTGTGTGTGTGTGTTTGTGGGGGGGGAGGGGGGGTGCCACGTGGACCAGAGAGCCGGTACCTGTTATTACCCCCAAACTCCCTAAAACCATCAATATCATTTACATTGCCGCCATCATCCAGAAGAGCTGCTCTTGAAACCTACCTGCAGTACGGCATCCGAATCCATGTTGAACAGACCGCCGTTCGACGACGGCACCGCCGCCATCATTCCTTGCTTGTTGCCCTGTTCGCGTCCTCGGGCCCAGCCGATGGCACCGCTATCGGCACAGGCAGTACTACTCACGGCGTGAGCTGTGGCGGGGCGGTGCCGGCCGGCGCCGCCGTACAGAACACTGCGTTGCGCCGCGGCTTCCGCCGCCGGTCCTGGCGGCGCCGAGCTGCGGCTTGCGTTTTTGGACAGAGAAGTGCTGGCGGCGGCGGCGGTGGCGGCGGCAGTAAGGGGTGCGGTCTCACGCAAAAAGATTTGAGCTGCGGTACACGACAATGACGAGGCCAACTGTACGGCACCATTAGCGGTTGCGGGCCGCTTTCCAACTAATGGATGCCCGACCCATGGGTCTTTACTGCCAGGCGCCCGCTGCGAGTAGATGCCCCCGATGCCGCCGCCGCGGCCGCCACCGCCGCCCACACCGCCGCCGCCGCCCCCAACCAATCCCGTAAAGCTGTTCCCGACGCCAAAATCAGCTCCTCCGCCGCCGCCATTGCCGCCGCCATCGCCGCCGCCGTCGCCGCCGCCACCACCACCGCCCCCACTCCCTAAGCCACCCGCGCGCATGCGCATTGCTTGCGCACGAAGGCGCACGGGCGGGAAGGAAACATACAGCCGTGGTCATGTGATATATGACAGCATGCGACAATGCACGATAATGTACGGCACAAAACAATGTACGACATGTACGGAGATGTACGATATTGCAAAATGGTGTAGAACGAGAATGCGCGAATTTATTTATTTTAAGGTGGTGGAGTTCGCGGAGGAGTGGAATTGGGCTTCAGGCCCCTTTTGGTGATCTTCGATGCCCAACTCCTCGCACGTCCAGTTTCCCATGGGAGTACGACAAGTACGACATTTGGAACTAGTACGACATTTGGCACACCGCCTACTTACCTAACGCGGGCACGTCACACGACAGCCGCTGCGTCGTGGTGGCTTGACGAATAGTACTGCTCGTACTGCTCGTGGTGCCGTACCGGTGGGATGTAGGAGCCTGGGCGAAAGGCAAGCTGCCGGCGGCGGCGACGACGCCGATGGTGTCGTTCTGCGAGGACGTGGCGGCGCTCCAAGGCGACGGCGACGGCGATGGCTGCCCTGGCGCTGAGGGTGGTTGCGGTGCTGTTGGGCGCTTGGACGGCAATAAATTTCGGCTGCCGTCGCCGCCACCGCCACCGCCACCGCCACCGCCACCGCCGCCGCTGCCGGCTGCGAGCGCAAGGCCTTGGGTGACGGCGGCGACGGCCCCCATTCCAGCGTTTCCTGAGTCGCCGTACAGCACGCTGTCTACGGCGGCTGCCAGCGCCTCCGCTGCAACAGCCAGTGGCGGCTCCCGAGCAAGATCGACGTCGACGTCAGCAGGCGGCGTGGCGGCGGCACAGACTGTGGCGGCGGAGAGGGCGAGTAAACGCGCCTTTGACGGCGACGCTGGCAGCGGCGACCGCTCCGCCGTCGTTGTCTCTCGTCTATCAGCTCCTCCGCCACCGCTATCGCCGCCGCCGCCGCCCTGCTGGATCCAGTTCCCCAACGTGTTCGCCATGTCATGGGTCGTCGAAGTGGAATCCTGTACGATATTGCCGTACACCGCTGATGACAGATCCATCGCTTCCACTTGTACACACCAGGATGCAGGTGGCCCGCCGCCGGCCTCCTCGCCGCTGCCGCCACCGCCGCCGGCAATGCCGCCAGCGCCGCCGCCGCCACTACGAACTCCAAACGACCTCTGATCCATGAGTAACTCCTGTGCGGCCATGAGTGCCTCAACATCAAGCAGCGTCGCCGCCGCCGCCGCTGCCTCCTCTTCGCCGCCGCCTTCGCCATTGCCGCTAGCATTACTTGCCGTCCCCGTCGCCACCACAGCAGCAGCGGCAGCCGCGGCAGCAGCTACAGTGAGCTCCTCGCTATTTCGCAAGGTACTGCGACGAAGCTGCATTTGTCCGCCGATACGGCTAGATGCCGTAGGCCGCGAGTGGTACGGCGCCGCAGCGGCGGCACCGGCGGCGCCGGCGAACGCGAGCCCAGAGGCGGCGGCGGATAGCGCCCGGGCGCCCGCCGGCGGCGGCCGCAACTCGCCGGCGGCGCCACAGCCCTGGCTCACGCCGTACTGCAGCGACAGCTCCTCGACACAACCTGACCAAGCAGACGACGACTTCGCGGCGGTGCCCTCCGGGCGGACGCCGCCGCCGCCGCCGCCGCCGCTGGCGGAGGCGGTGCCGTTGCGAACCCCCGGGGGCACAGGGGACTGTGGCCTATTCAAGGTGCTCCTGCATACGACCGCGGCCAGTGCGCCACGGCCAGAAGACTCCAGGGATGGACGTCCCGACAACGTCGAACCCGCCGATTGTACGACACCCGGTACGGCTTTGAACGCAACGCTGCCAGACCCGTGATGCGCCGCTGCTGCCACCCCCGCCGCCCCGCTGAGCCTCCCGCCCGTCGCCGTCGCCGCCGCCGCCGCTGTTTCCGTGGCCGATGCCGCTGGCCCCGAGCTAAGTGGCATGGACCCCGGACAGCCAAACGGCCCACGCGACGCGACGCCGTACCCGCTTTGCATGCTGTAGCCGCTGTAGCTGCTCGTACTGGCGGCTGCGCCGTAGCGGAGGGGGGCTGGAGGCTGGTGATGTACGCTGTTGTGGTGCTGGGCAATGCTGGGAGCTAGATCCAAAGAGTCGAGCAAAGACCCGTCCTGAAATGGATTTTGAATTTGAACTTGGGAGTCAGATTTGGATTTGGATTTGAATTTAATCTGGATTTGGGTATAAAAAGGATTTAAATGGATTTTGGATATAGAAAGGGATTTAATTAGAGGATCCCGATCGGGCGAATTCGCATCCAAATAAATAAATAGAGGGGCGACATCTGGTGATATATGAATACACCCGCTATTTCACTAACAGAGCTAGATACAACAGCTCAATGAGATTAGGAAGGAACATTCGATATATTCGGTATTTCATTAATTGCAGCAATGCATTTTTCATTTTTTCTTTCCTCATTCATCAGTTGAACCCGCACTCGTACTCGCAGCCGTACTCACAAGCGCGTGCGACGGCACCAGCACCGCCAGACCGTTGTCCATCAAAACATTGGTCCCGGCGCTCGATATGACATCTATGCCCGACATGTGATGATGGTGATAACGGTACGACGCGTACTTGGCGCAGTCCGTAAAGTCGCTGCCGGCGCCGCCGCCGCCGCCACCACCGCTGCTGGCGAGATCGGCCGCCGCCGCCGCCGCCGTCTGGCTGCGGCAATGGCTCAGCAGTGGCGGCGGCGGCGAGGGCACCGCCATTGCCGTACTGTTGTTCGTCGGCAGAGAGAGGCCATCGGCAGCAGCGGCCGCCGCCGCCGCCGCCACCGACGACGGCGGGGGCTTTATACCGCGCGGGCTGGTGGTAACCACGGCAGTGTCGTCAAGCGGCAGCGGCGGCGCCGCTGCCGCCGTCGTGACGGCGGCGGCCGCAGCCACCCGGCGCTTCGGCCCCGCCGCCGCCGCGGCAGTGGTGGCGGTCACCTCCGCCAGCGCTTGTTCGTACAGACCAGCACACAAAAGGTACGTGTGCATGACACCCTGGCGAGCACGAATCGCATCACGTGTATGTATGTGTGTATGTATATATGTATATATGTATATATATGTATATATGTATATATGTATATATGTATATACGTATATATGTATATATGTATATATGTATATATGTATATATGTATATATGTATATATGTACGTATGTATGTATGTGACTAAGAAAGGAATGTATGTATGTATGTGAGACAGAAAGGAACCCCTGAATAAGTCGACACGAGCGATCGCCACCACCACAGCCATCTGACCATGAAGTTGCATCTCAATACAGGTTCCAATCCCAACAAAGCAGGGGATTACATCAGGGGGGCCCAGGGCAAACAAGCCTCGTGTTGTTGCCAATATGGCCCTGGGTAACTAACGGGTGCTAGATCCTAGCGCAAACTCACATGTACCCACGCACACACACATGTATACACATACACACGTCCGCATGCGCACGCACACACACCGCCACTTCCTATTCACCGTACTCAGTAACTGCTAACTGCAGAAGCCACCGCCGCAGGATAGAAGCTAGGCAACAGCTGCTGGGAGGTCGGTTTGAGCGCCAGCGCTACCACCACTGGCGTATATACCCGTTTTGCCAAACGTGGGAATATTATATATATATATTATATATATATATATATATCCCAATTTCCCCGTAATCAAGCGATGCAGCTGTTGTCTGATGTGCGAGTTACGTGTACGGCTGATACGTGTACGGCACGTGTACGGCTGTTGCGTGTGTGCCGCACCAGAATGCGCCATCATGCGCTTTTGCCGCGGTCGTTGTACGGCCGGCTGCTTGTACTTCGGTTTTCCGTTTTCCGTTTTCCCTAGCGCGTGAGCTCCCTGCAGCGTACGGCCCAATCCCAATCCCAATCCCAATCCCAATCCCAATCCCAATCCCAGCCTGCAGAGTGCCCCTTGCCCCTTGCCTCTTGCCAGGGAATGACAAGCTCCCCAGCCTTGGAACCAGCAACAGCAGCCGCCGCGTAAGCCGACTGAGGCTGTAAATCAGAAACACAAACATACGCACATACGCACATACGCACATACACGCATACACGTATACACTCTCGCATATACAGACAGACAGACAGACAGACAGACAGACAAACCCTCTCCACGCACCTTGCCCTTTATGTCCCGGGGTCCGCACGGCACGAAGCTAAACTCCGCGGCCCACTCGGTGCGCGAGGTCACCGCCCGCAGGGTGGATTCGCTGACCTAGGCGCCAGGGGGTGCAGGGCGTGGGGATATGTGTAATATGTATATGTAATATATGTATGCAGGTATGTGTGCGTGTGTGTATGTATGTATATATGAGCAACAGCAGAAGCATCAGCGGCAGCGACGGCATACATTTTCGTCGTACTTACCTGTACGGCCATGGGAAAACCCGTACTCTCCATCCGGGAAGCCCTGGGGGGGAAGCCGGGGAGGGGGCCATGTCATCCGTACGACAAACGAAAAGGTAATTAACGGACAGTATTATGTTATGTTATGTTACAGAGTGGGAGGCTTCTGGGCCGCTTTATCACATTGTCAGTTCTAGATCATTTATCACCTTATAGCACCATCCACCACTACCACACTGTACTTCGCCATACGAACTGTAAGTCCAAGGCGGCGGATCCAGCCGTCAGGGACCCCTCCTCATCCATTCACCAGAACACCCGAAGAGACGGAGGGTTCGGCAATCGCCACCAATCCAGCGTGCGAATCTGGTCCATCAACTGTGACCTCAACTCCACATCTCAGCAGCTAGCCATAATCTCGCGCTCCCGACTAATTCGGGGGTCTCCCCAGGAATCGAACCCAGGACCTTAAACCGCTAATTGCAGTAGTGTCAACCCAGACCAGGCGGACAGTATTAAACATACAATTATGAAAAAAAGTAGTTTGGAGAGAGGAAGGTTGCCAGAAGGAATTGGAAGGGCACACAAAACGTACATGGATTTGCAAAACCCTAAAAGGGAGGCAAAAGGAAGAGGAGTGAAAACAGATGATGCTTTGTTTTTTAAGATAGGCAAATGACGACCTTGCCGAGTACGACACCACACCCTATGCCATCGCATCTTTGCTTCTCTGAAAGACAACAAAACATAAAAGGGCGCTGCCGTACTTACGTGTTCACCGTGTCGCCTGTTGCTCATCCGCGGTTGTTAGCAGTTGACAGTTGACGGTACCGAAATGTCGGTTGGGTGTTTGGGGAGGCATGGAGGCAGGAGGCGGGTTAAGTTGGACGAAAGGACGGGGAAAAACACAAAGGGCGGGGGGGTCTAGGATTGGCTTGGGGGGAGGGGGAGGCAGCTGCTGAGTAATGCGGATGCGGACGTGAAGGTGGGGTTAACTGAGCTGCCAAGGGGGACGGGAAGGAGGAGAATGTTTCCATTAAAAATACACAATACGTCAGTACGGAGCCGCAGACAGCAGTACGTTCCGTACCGAGAAAAAAATAAAAAACAATCAAACGAGCATTGCCCCATCCAAAAAAAATCAAAACATTTGATATAAAAACAAGTATATTTTAAAACAAGTATATAGTAATTTTATTTCCAAAATTTCCCTATTTCTTATTTTTTTCGGAAGTTACTTAATTTTGAGGTTTAATGATGATGAGATTTAATGATGAACCCGTCCCTCCTTACGGTTGACCCACCCTCGAGCACCCTCCCTCGAGCACCCCTTCGCCTGAACCCCTCCCTGGACTTGACCCACCGAAGAAGCAATATCGCGGTCGGCTCAGCCCCACGACTCCGCTGTGTGCCGGACCCGTGTGTATGCCGACGCGGATCTGTAACGCCCGACCGTCGTACCCGCGCATCTCCTTCACCGCCTCCAACATGCTCTGAGCCATTCTCAACATCCGAACCGCGTGATCTCCCACACCGTCGTGCCCGGAAACAATCATGTAGGCGTCCCCTGCGTGCATTGGCGGGGGGAGAGAGGAGGAAGAGGAGGAGGGGGACCGTGTGCGTGTGTGTGTGTGTGTGTTTCGCATGTGTATGTGTGTGTGTGTGTGTGTTTCGCATGTGTGTGTGTGTGTATGTGCGTGTGCATGTATGCCTATGGGGGGCGGGAAGGTGTCGACATACGAGACCGTTTTCGGGTGTTTTGGTCCAGGCGTGTGTTCGCTTGTGTATTTTTCACCCCCCCTCCACCCCCTTCCCAACTGTTGTCCCCCCTCCCCCTTATCGCCCCCAAACACCCCTTCTTTCTTTCCCCCCCCCCGTCTCCCCCCCCACCCCTCACACCCCTCACACGCACCAATGT
>NW_003307607.1:750376-758227 GCF_000143455.1 Volvox carteri f. nagariensis
GGGGGGGGGGGGGGTGGAGGGTTGGAGGGTTGGAGGGGCGGGGGAAGGGTTTTGGTATGGGTGGCATGAACGACGTGTGCAGATATGAGGCGTGAAAAAAAAGGCATGTAATGAGAAACAAAATATATATATATATATATACATATATGCACGTATATATGTATACATATATGCACGTATGACGTGTGTGTGTGTATATATATATGCATGTCGTACCTACACCATTAACACAGTGCAGAGAAATGTGCCGTACCTGAAAACAGAATAGTCACTTCCTCATGAAACTGAGCGATGAGTGTGACGCCCTGTTTCAATTGTCGAATGACGTTGGCGGGCAGGATCGAACCCAACAGGGAGCGATTGACTCGGGCCTCAGCCGCCACCTGGGTATGGGAATGGCGCGTGACAGACGGCGGCGGGGGATGTGAGGACATTCAGAATGTGACATGGCGATAAGGACAATGATTATGACGAAGAGATATGCGACACCAGATTGGAGAGATCTTGAATTTCGGACGAGAGTTAAGGGGTAGGAAGGGAGGGTGGATTGAAATTGGTGGTGGCGATGCAGTGGTGGCTGAAACAGTGAGCAGAAGGGCGAGAAACAACGAGGAGGAGGAGGAGGAGGAGGAGGAGGCGAAAAAAAAGAAACCAAAAAAATGAATTGGGGGGAAAAGGAAGACGTGTCATCAAACCTCAATTAAAGTTTTTAGGGCTGCGATTTTCGCGGTCTATGGCGATGAATCCATCCACAACCCTGACCATTCCTCCATTCACGGCCTTCCGCTGCCAGTACCACGCGCACACGCACGAACACACACACACATACATACACACACGCACTTCTACAGGCCACAAACTCCACACCCACACTTACCCCCGACCCCACACCCAACCCTCCAGTACGTTCGCACGTACCCGGATACTGCGTTTCAGGGCTAACTGTGTTTTAATCCGCGCCATGAGCTCCAGGTTCCGGAGCGGTTTTATCAGGTAGTCGTTGGCTCCAACCGCCAACCCCCGGATCACATCTTCCTCCAGGGAGGAGCAAGTGATCATAATCACGGGCAGCTCCCCCGGGGAATATTCCCGACGAATTTCCAAACACACCTGGATGACAAGAAAACACATACACACAGCATACATACATACATACATGCATACATACATACATACATACATACATACATACATACATACATACATACATACATACATACATTTGCCCTAGCTGAGACTTGTGGACTCGCTCTAGCGGGACCTGAGAGCCCTTCGTGGTGTCTTCACTGCAGCGCCATCCCCGGATGGAGTGGCTGCGGAGTGGCTGCGTAGAGTGTTGGCAGTCTGAGTCGGGGTCGGGAGCACACAAGACTAACCGACTTGTGCTGTGTGCTCCCGACCCTTGCGCTGTGTTTCGGCTTCGGCCCCCGGCTCTCGCGGCCCACAGTGTAATCTAAGTCATACATACATACATGCATACATACATACATACATACATACATACATACATACATACATACATACATACATACATACAGAACATGTGGCGCCACCATGAATACAGCAAAAGAGGGGGTGCGTAGCAGTGTGTTTTTAGAACACCTCGCGCCCAAAAGCCCCGAGGAAATCTCCCCTCCCCTCTCCCCTCCCCCCTCAAACCTCCCCTCCACCTCCCACTTACTTGCCCACACAGGGCCTAAATAGGACGCACCTCAAAGCCGCTGACGGCGCCCCCCAACGTGACGTCAAGCAGTACCAAATCAGGCAACACCTCGCAAGTACGAATAATCTCCAGCGCATCCTCGCCGTTTCGCGCCTCCAAGACGTCGTACTCCGCAGCCCAAAGTAACGCCCGCATTACCTGTTGGTTGACCGGCTCGTCGTCTACCGACAAAACCTGGAGTCGCGGTGCGAAACGCCGGTTAAAAAGCGGTTGATTGGTTAGCTAGTTAGTTGGCGGCTACCTTGGCGGTTGTATTGATTAGTTGGAAGTTGGTGAACATCCACGCTGACGGCGACGGCGACCAGATTTCCTAAATAGGCTGCCAAGACTTCCCAAACCGAGGAAACGTACGTGCCCCAAAACCACGTACAAGTGAAGTCTTGGTGGTAAGTATGTAAGTACGTATGTATGTAAGTATGTATGTATGTAACACGCGCACCTGCACACGTCCGACGTTCTGTGGCAAGTCACTGAAGGCCGCCTTGCGGGCAGCCAAAGAATCCCACAACGCGCCGCTATCTTTGCCGCCATCGCCGGCCTTGGTGGCGGCGGTGGCAGCGGCGGCTGACGTCGGCGGCTCTGCCGCGGTTCCGCCGCCACCGCCGCCGCCGCCGCGGCCACCGCCTCCAACTCCAGCAACGGCGGCCTCCAGCAACGCCGTTAGGGAGGTGTTCGACGCGGAATGTGTCATGCCCCACCTGCCGCCGTCGCCGCCGCCGCCGCCGCCTCGAGGCCCTCCTTCCGACACCTGTTGGGGTATTATAAAAGGGGGCCAGTCGCCCGCCGTCATTACGTGTGTCGTACAATAAAAACACAACGTGGGCAGATCACCCCAATGTGCTAGCGAGGAAATTGAGTACGGAAACCGTACGGCATCCTGTTCAGTTAGGCAGGAGGAGCTCATACCTAAGCTCCTCGTACACAAGGAGATCAGACAGCAAGACGGCAGATGGACGCAGAAGAGCTAATCCAAACAGAAACAATCAACAACCAAACCAACAACAAACAACAGGCAGGCGGCTGGCAGAGGTTAAGGCCTGGCTTCTGCTCCCGACGCGTCCCGGCGCGTCTGGGTTCAAATCCGCCTGCCGACCTCTCGGGGTGTTTGAGAGGTGTTGAAATGGGAGGTGGCCCCCCATCTTGTGGACGGTGTAGGACGTGATAAAATCATCTCGCGAGCCGACCAGGAACTAAGTTGACGCGCCGTTGATCCGCTAGATTTGGTTGGATGCTGGTGGTGAGTTGCCAAACTCAAAGAGTACACTCTGAAGTCGGATGGGGTGAATGGCTTAGGGTGCCCCTCTAGCAGGGGAGAGCAGGGAATTGCCTCGGGAAGGAGGCCACTGGTGAAGCTTAACCACCCTGTAACAACATCAACAAACCAACCAACCCGGCCCTTCCCGTACCAACCGCAACTCGCCTTGGTGAGAACCAGATTGCTATTGGCTTGCCCCTGGCTTCCGGCGGAAAGGTTAACGCTTCTGTCGTACAACCAAAATCCGGCAGTACCGCCCGCCGGCGGCGGCACCGCGGCCGGACACGCAGCCACCGATGCTGATGTCATCATCGGCAGCGACGACGGCGGCGCGAAGGAAATCAGGAGTGTCCTCAAGGTGCACCTGCAAATCGCCGCCGTGGCCGACGATACACGCCGCACAGCACTGGAAACGCCGTACAACAGTTGGTTGTACGACGCGCGACGACTTGCCTCCGGCAACTCTCTGGAAGATGCCGCGGCGGCGGCAGCTGCGGTGGCGGAGCTGGGGGTGTCCTTGTGACCGTTAGCAAGCTGGCTGTCATCGCCGCCGCCGCTGACGCCGCCGCCGCTGGCGGCGGCGGTATCTGGTGTTCGATTTAGCGCATTCTTCTTTTGTCGCCAGAGCAGATGAAGCCCAGGCAGAACAAACCGTCCTAGCCGTGACGTGTACGACATGATCGGCCGTACATCGTCACGGCCGCTGCCGTCGAATCCAGTACATGCGGATACAGGCGATGCCGCCGGCACTGGGACGGCGGCGGCGGCACGGTCACCGACGGCAGCGGCGCCCGCAGCAATAGCTGCTGCTGCTGCTGCCGGTTCCGCGTATCCAGCGACATCTCCATTAGTCCGTACGGCAGTTCCCTTTCCAGAACTCATGCTGCACAGCACCACCGCCGGATCGGCTTCGCGTACGGCAGATTTGGCGTCGCACGAGACATCGTACGAGCTGCTGTAATTGACGGTGGCGACGCGAGCTCCCTTCTGAGCTTCTCCAGCTCGTACACCTGTCGATGCCAGGGCGACAGCTACCGCGCCGCCGCCGCCGCCGCCGCCGCCGTCGCCACATATAAAACTGTTGCCGCTGCCGCAAATGACACACGCATCATCGTCGTCGCTCGGTTCGCCGCCTTCGTTGTCACCTCTCCGTCTCAGCTGCGTCCCCAGCAGGCCCCAATCCTGGACAATCGACGGATGCTGGCTACAGCCGCTACTGCCGCCGCGGTACCGCGCCGGCAGACTCGACGTCCACGTGGACCACCACCGCCACAAGCTGCTGCCGGTGCTGCGGCTGTAGCTGCTTGGCCGGCCATCGCCCCGGGCCGCGGCGGCGGCAGGAACGGCAGCGGCGGCGCCGCTCCTTGATGAAAAGCCAGAGTTCCGTTCACCTCCCTGACCGTTCTGATTTACATGTTGCTGTGCGACCTCTAGGAGACGACCGTCAGCCTCAGCCTCAGCACCAGCACCAGCAGCAGCTCCACTGTCGTGACCTGCATCTGCACCACTAGGACCACGGGCCCCTCTGGTGGTGAACGGGGAACGAATCGTGCCCTCCCGCCGCTCAGCCGCCTCCGCCTCTGCCTCGGTCGCCTGCGCTGCCACTGCTAATTCAGCCTTTGTTGGGCCATCATCATCATCAACAGCAGCAGCAGCAGTAGCAGCAGCAGCAGTGGCAGTAGCATTACCATCAGCAGCAGTAGTAGCAGCAGTAGCAGTAGCACCGACAGTAGGTGCGGTGGCGGGTTGCTGTATCCGGCTATCCCCCTGCCGATACGAGTCGAGGAGCTGCTGCTGCTGCTGCTGCTGTTGGTAATGGTAAGGATGGTGCTGTTGCTGTTGCCGCAGGTGGTGGTTGCGTTCCTCCTGGCGCCCCTCCTCCTGCTGCTGCTGCGGCGGCGGCGGCGACCGCTCCCCTTGGTGCGGCTGTAGCAGATGTTGCTGTTCCGAGTGGCCCTGGCGCAGGGAATCCACTTTATCAGGCGCTATATCTGCAGCTACAGCTACAGCTACAGCCGCACGTCCCTGCTGTTGGCCATGTTCATCTCCCTGGCCGACATAGTCATCACCGTCATCAGTCGGCGACAGCGGCCGCCGTAGCCGCAGCACCCAGGCCGTCAAGTACCAGCCTCGACGTCTCCTCCCCCCCTTCCTCCCAAAATTCCGCCCATCCTTCTTCCCCCTCTCCCCCCTTACAGACAACATTTCCCCCAGCCCCAACCGCCCCAACCGCCACCATGACGATATCCGACGCAATGACCGCAATGATGACAACAGCAATCGCACGGCGAAGTGTCCGCCGCCGTCGTACGCTTCCCTCGCCACAAAAAATTTCAATAGAATCGCCACGGCCACCACCGCCACCATTACCATCACCATCACCATCACTAACAACACCACGTCCTGTAAGGTGCCACCGCTGTTACTGCGGCTGCTGCTGCTACTGCTACTGCTACCAGAGTCCAGGCAAAGCACCTGCTGCTGCTGTTGCTGCTGCTGTTGCTGCTGCCAAGCGGTGGTGCTGGACGAGGACGAAGGAGACATGTACGGCAGAAAAAAGGTGACGAGCGCTGCCGCGGCCGCGACGGCGGCGACTGCAATGGCGCCTGTGGTGAACAGGGCCCCACATGCAGTACAACCCTGTGCGGACCAGTCCCGGGCAGGTGCAGTGGGGTTGGTGGGGTTGGTGGGGTTGCTGGTACTGCACTGACGGCGACCGGTAGGGAAGGCAGCGGCGGCGGGTGCTTGTGCTGCAGGTGCGCTGGCTGGGTCCCTCAGGCCACTGGGCTCGGTAGGAGAGCCCGGGGCTGTGCCGCTGGTGGCTGCCGTGTGGGTATTTGCCGTGGTGTAGTTCTGGGGGAGGAGGGGGGGACTGTGGGGGGGTGGTTGCCGCGGTAGCGGGGTGGGCGGTAGTGGAGGAGGTAGGGGGGCTTCCTGGTGTAGTCTTGAGGGATGTGGGTCTGTATCCGCACCGTCCGAAAGGGAATGGGGACGATGAGGCCACGGCAAAGGTGGGCATTGGGGGAGGTGATGGTGCGGCTGGGGGTGCGGCGGTGGTGCTTGGTATGAATGTCGTGGCGGCTGGGATGTGGCTTGGGGGACTGTTGCAGGCAGTACGGGAGGGTAATTCGGAGGGGCAAGCTGTGAGGGAGATATGGGAGGGGTGTTGGTGCATGTGGCGATCGGCGGGGGGGTGGACGGCTGTTGTTGCTGGCGCTGGAGCGGGACTTCACTGCCGTCGAGGCCTCGCGCGGCAGAAAAGCTGTCTTCGGAGCAGGCAATTGGCTGTCTTGTGTCGCAGGAAAGGCTGCCGTTGTGCAAGCTGATTCGCAACTGACTCATTGCAGCTGCGGGTGGAGCTCAAGGGCTCCGGCGCCCGGGCTTGTATCGCAAGGCCAATACGATTTCAATTTGTTATGCTCGTATGTCGAAGCTTCCTGTAGGGCATTGGCAGCAATAAGCGGCTCAACAAAATGTGGAGAAGCCGGATGGACCACTGCCCGCAATACATGAAAAAGATAGTTTTTTAAAGCAGCTTGGGACATC
The DNA here is from genome assembly GCF_000143455.1 of Volvox carteri f. nagariensis. Classification (NCBI taxonomy): domain Eukaryota; kingdom Viridiplantae; phylum Chlorophyta; class Chlorophyceae; order Chlamydomonadales; family Volvocaceae; genus Volvox; species Volvox carteri. The sequence goes on from NW_003307607.1 coordinate 756,901, forward strand.
ACGTTCTACCAAGTGTGCAGAAGTGTTGCAAAATTCCATGCGTATTCCATGTGTAGCTCGAGACATGGCCATGATGTGCTCAAATCTCTTAGAGGCGCACCTCATGTCTCCTGGCATGGCATGACCGTGCAGAGTGATCCACCAGTAAGGAACGCGCTACTTGAAGAGTGCTGGATAGGAGAACGAGGTGGCGGTCGCAAAGCACCTAGCCGCGCCTGCTGGGCTACCTTACAAGAGAGCAGCCTTTTTCAACAATATTATTTGGCAAACGTCAGACAAAGAGAAACCGAGCAGTCCAATAATGTTAAACCTCGCTAGGTGCGCTATGCCTGCAACGGCAGCTTGCAGTAGAGAGATTTTTTCATATTATCTTATGTTGCCCAGCATACGAGTGAGAAACATACTTGCACAGTGGCAGAAAGAAGGCGCATATTTCCGCTTAAAAGGTGAATGATTGCAGAAGTAATAACGCAGACTTACTGCGGCTATGCGCCACACACATCTTAACAGTCCTGGTTGGAACCGGGGAAAGGTTCCATCCAGCAACTTGTAAGGCCCATGCGATATGAAAATCTAAAGGGATGATACAACTTGGCGCGGGCCTTTCAAGGGTTCACTTTCATCACCCTAGAGCTAAATCCCTCCCCAACGTTTCTTGATAGTAACGTTAACCAGGAAGCTTTTACACAGTGCATGTTGATTAAGTGCTCGTCCTGTAGTGTAGTACGGCAAGTGCGGCGCGGGAGGAGCAGACCGGAATTGGCCAGAGGACAGTGACTGATACGGTAGTGCGTTACAAAGATTAGCTGGGAACAAAGCGCTGAATCCAGACAACGCTAGTTCGCCAGTCAACCGTGCAAGCAAGCGCAAGTCAGAACGTCGTCTGTTGGGGATTTTGAATTGTTTAAATAGTGACTTACTTTGTATTCGGGACCCAGCTCAATAGTAAAGTAGATAAGGCGATTTGACGTTGCTGGCATATCGGTCGCCAGTAACAGCGAAGTGATGGCAGAGCGCGAGCAATCGCGCGGCGGAGGCCAAGAAGGCTTGGAGGACATCCTCCAACAGCGGGACGAAGGAGGACACCAGAATGGCGGAGCACCTAGTTACCCGGAGGGGGCCGATGCGGTGAGTAACAGACGCCAGCTATTGCTCCGCGCGGTCAGACTGTAGGCACAGCCAGCCGCCGCAAGTTCTGTTATATCAAAGGCATGGGAGAGACCGGACCCAGTTTTAAAATAGCGGGAAAGGGATGCGCCGCCGCTGTTGTTTGACCAGGCTGGATTAGAAGCTACGGGTCAGGCTTAGCTTATGAAGAACACGAATC
>NW_003307607.1:766085-769298 GCF_000143455.1 Volvox carteri f. nagariensis
GGAAAGGGCGGAGGGGTTGGGCCCCCGAGGGGCAGGAACGGACGGAAGTAAGGTAGTTGACGAGCCGAGGAGGGGCGCCCCAAGTAGGGCCGGGGAAGGCAAGGAAAGCCTGCCCGGCACCGGACAGGCAAGGGGCGAGTCCTGCAGTAAGGTAGGCAACCGTAAGAGAGGGCCAGAGAAAAGGATGCGCAGAGAGAGGGGGCGCGCACCGGGTAGGCAGAAGACACAGTCGGATGAGGAGGATTCGCATAGACGAGGCGTAACAACGGCGAAGGAGGTCGCCGCTTCTGTGGAGAAGCAGAGGCTGGGTGGAGGCGAAGGTGAATGGCAAAGTAGCGACGAGCGAAGTTACCTGTGGCACGAGCCGAACTAGAGGCAACGCGGCGGAGTCTTGGGAACGAGGTAGAGAATATGAATGGTAGGTAAGAGAGTCGGCATGAGGCTGGAGGCTTACGTTTTCTGCTGTCGATGACTGCATTAGGTTATTTTCGTACTCTCTACTCGATTGCCGTGCGAGCGGCCCACCCGCCCTCCCACTAACAGCCAAATGGCTGATCGGAATTGTCTTTGAAGGGTTTGGGTACCGCGGGAGTGTGGTCGCAGACGCAATGGCCTTCCCCACAATAAGTTAGTAGTGAGTACGGATCACGCGATGACGTTTAAGCAATTGCAAGCTTCGTACAGTACAACCGGTTTTTCCTTGGAATTACTGTCCGTCATTCCTAGGATATTAAATCGTATTAACCTCTTATGAGCGCTTGCATGGCTTTAAGCTGAGATAACGGGGTTACCACAACAGCTATTTGTCGCTGCCCGTACCTGTTCGGCGACCGATCTATCATATCTTCTTTCCCTCAGTACCCCAGCATCCTTAATGGTGTCGAATGAAGCTGAGCTGGATTCCACGCACTATACCAAACTGCGCCCACGTTCTTTAGTTTGCGGCTGAGGCCCTGGCTGCCATGACCTGCCATACCATAAGTAAGCCGGCACCTTATTAATGCCGTACCGTGCGTACCTTTCCCATCCGCCGCACCCTGACATCCGTGTAGAGAAGATACCACCTGACCAGCTTTACTGAGGTTTAGTTGTCATGTGTTCGTCACGTATGGTATCTATTTCGCAGTGCATATGTGCAGGTAGATAGGCTGACAGTAGGTTGTATCCAAGCAAATTAAATGAGCGACGTCCGGCTTCATATCGTCATCCAGCAGCTGCACCAGCTGGTGCCTGATGCCCCTCGATGTACGCCCAGACGTAGACGTATGCCATACACACACATCTGTTCACACACACACACACACATCTCTTCACACACACACACACACACACATCTGTTCACACACACACATCTGTTCACACACACACATCTGTTCACACACACACACATCTGTTCACACACACACACACATCTGTTCACACACACACACACATCTGTTCACACACACACACACAGACGCACGCAGGCATACAGACATACAGACACAGATGGAGCGTGCGCGGGTGGGGTTGAGGACTGCGACTCCGCCAGGGGCAGCGGCTGGAGACCGACCCGGCGCGCGCGATCCTAGAGTCCTCGCAGCGAGTGAAAGAAAGGCTTTGCAGAGCTCGGCGTGCCGCAATACATGGGTGAGATGGCGGTAGTGGATGGCAGAATGCATTGCGCGCGGCCACCAGGGGAAGTAGGAGGATAGGGAGTCTAGTAGGGGAAGTTTAATAACTAATAACTAGGGATACAGACCTAGGGGGTATGACGACCCAGGTGCTGGTTGCACAGCTTGCTGCTGCGGGGAGGGGTAGCGGAGCTCGGGGACCGAAGGCCCCAGAGTGATAGTGATGGGCGCGCATGGTTTCGTAGGAGTAGTACTAGTGTTTGAGTGCGCATGACGGGTTGGTGATCTTCTGAGGTGCCGCCACGGGTGAGAGCCACATAGCCCCGCCAGACAAGCTCCCGCCTTGACAAGCTTGCCCCGCCTAAAACCCTAAGCCCATTATTTTTCTCTAGGTAGCTTTAAATAATAATGTTATCGATGCACGATCACTCATACGACACAGAAATGCACTGACACACATACGAACATGAATGAAATGTATGGATGGATCGATCGTCACCACTATTTGACTCATGTGACTGAAGAGGCTAGGATGGCTGTTATAGAGGCGCTGCGGAATCGCCACCTTGTCATTCCGGAGGAGGATGCGTATCATGCAGGAAGATCGGAGGTGTCTGACGCTGAAGTGCAAGCGGTACTCAAGGAAGCGACGCCAGGCAAAGCGCCCGGTCTAGATGGCATCCCAATTGAATTATACAAGGTGTGTCGGAACGAGATTGCACCAGTTCTTGCTCAACTGTATACAGCCATGGGCCAAACCCAAATGCACCCAGATGGCTTTTTGCAAGGTGCTATTACGGTTATTTATAAAAATCGGGGGTCTCCCACCTCCCAGGGTAGTTATCGACCGATTACCTTGTTGAATACAGATTACAGGATTTTCACCAAGATATTAACCCGTAGGCTGAGTCCAATACTAGGGCGAATTATCACGCTCGAGCAGTCTGCTTTCCTGCCAGAGCGCTTGATAGGTGCAAATGTTCTTTTCCTGCGGCATCTACCGCAACTTATGTCGACGACAGGACAGTCGTGTCTCCTGGCTTTTTTGGATATTGCTAAAGCTTACGATTCCTTAGATCGTAATTTTTTATTTGAAGCAATGGATGCTATGGGCGCAGGAGCAGGGTTCATTAGTTGGACTAAAATTCTGTTATCCGATACAGCGTCGAAAGCGGTAGTAAATGGTTTTTTTTCCCGTGAAGTTGCTCTTACAGCGGGTGTGCGACAGGGATGTCCGTTGGCACCGTTGCTATACTTGTTTGTCGCGCAGGCGTTACTGTGTTGGTTACAGTACAACCGAGTGGGGATTCATTTACCCCAAAATAATTCAGAAATGATTACAGGTGTGCAATTTGCTGATGACACGGAAGTTGTTTTAGAAGGAATCCAAGCAATTCCGGCTTTCCTTGAATGTATGAGGGTGTACGCACAGGCTTCTGGACAGCAACTTAACCTGGATAAGGTTGAGCTGTTACCTCTCGGCACCCACCCACATCATATAACAATAAATCATGACATGAAGGTCGTACATATGGCTACGGCTCTCAATCTACCTTTTACGGATGTGGGAGAAACCACAGGCAGGGACTGGGATGTGCAA
>NW_003307607.1:769348-770280 GCF_000143455.1 Volvox carteri f. nagariensis
TTTCCCCCAGAAGCTCAACTCATGAATATTGAGGCTAAAGCGGCCAAGCTTATTGATAGGAACCTCGGACCGGTCGCACAAGAAAGACGACTCACCGGGGTTCCTAAATATTTGTTATATGGACATCCAACTTTGGNCGGTTTTGGGGCATTAGCAGTACGACAACATGTACAAGCGCGATGGGCATGCTGGGCAGTGCGTTTTGTGAGAGCATTACTCCAACCAGTCTTAGTGCGTCCGCCTTGGGTGATGGTCATGCACTCTTTCCTACATAGCCTTTACCCCAAATATAATCCTATGTGTATTTTTACGTCCCAGGTGGGAGTGCCTTGGTTTGGATTAATCGTTTTACCGCCAGATGTTCAGCGCATTGTGACAGCGTTGGCATACCTTCCCCCAGTGGAAGATGTTGATGACCACCCGTTAGTTCCTAATGCGTGGTGTTGGAATTTGCCATTGTGGGGAAACCCTGTTCTTCCAGAAAACAAATTGAATGTCCAGTTAGATAACATCCGCCCGGGACTAGAATTTCGTCATCAAGCCCTCCTGGGCTGTAAAGCATTGCATACGTTGGGAGATGTTCTTTGCGCGCGAGAGGCCTTGGATGGAGTTATGAATGCAACGGACCAAGCAGGCCTAGCAATACGCAAGGCTTGGCATCAAATAGTGGATAAATACCTCCAACCGCAAACCCCACTAGCTAAATCCCTGTGCACCTATCGTAAATGGCAGGAATGTATGGATGCTATTGCCGCTCTTCTAGATGATATTCCAGCGAATTGGAGACAGGCGGCTAGTCTTTTGTTGCCGCTGAGTGTAGAATCTAGGGAAGCGATGGTGCCCCCTATTGAGTCGGTTACTCAAACCCTAGTGTCGAGGCTTGGTTGGAGATGGGGTGTAGGGCCTCCAATCCGATTCCAACAATTATCCGT
>NW_003307607.1:770330-776846 GCF_000143455.1 Volvox carteri f. nagariensis
TTCATCAAAGAGGCGACGTGTTCTTCTGAGATATTGGATGAAGCTATTCTTCTTTTGCAACGGACATTCCATCGTTTATGGTTTCATTTACGGTGGGAAAATGAACAAAAAGAGATTTGGTGGCGTCTTGCGGTTGATGGGGTGCCTATGTTAGGAAATTCCCATCTTAGGATGTCGCGCCCAACGATGTGTGGTTGTGGAGGTTATCCAATAGGTTCAGTGGGAGGTGTATCCCCTCGCTATCATCATTTCTGGGCCTGTCCGGTGGCACAGGCAATAGCAGATCAACTTACTCTTTCAATAGGATTGCCAGTCTCAAGGGAGCAACTTTGGCTTATCCAAGCCCCACAATCAGTGCAACAATGTGTTTGGGATGTTGTGGCTCTTGCTGCGGTGTCAGCCATGGAGCATGGGAGACGTTATATGGCTGCAAACATGAAAACCAACCCGGCACTGTTACCTGGTCCTTCCCTTACGGAAGAAGCAATTTGTCGAGTTATTGTTGATTTTTGGGGCCGCATTCAGGGTTTCGCAGCTTTAGGAATTCCACGAAAAGGTTGGGAATCCGTTGGCGCACATCACCCCTTTTTGAGGATTATATCTGGCAAATTGATTTGTTCGCGAGAGCGGTTACCGATGAGAGGTTAATTATCTGAGATGATAATCTTTTGGTATATTAGTCTCTACTGCAGTGCACGGCCAGCTGGCCCGATGGCTCTACTCTTCGGGAGTCTGGAGCCCACTGTAACAACCACACACACTATTTGAAATCAATTCTTGAATCAGGGTCTACAATGTTATACTGCAAGATCATAATGCATCTCCAAATTATTATAAGCTTTTTTCATTGGAGATAATTTTCTCAGCTTCAGCAAAATATATAGATACAATAACAAGAGAGAGTCCAAAGCTGGCTGCAGTGAATAAAACCGGTTTAAGGTTGGGTAAGCAACTGAAAATCCAGCTGCAGCCCATAGCCATGTAACAATACTTTCACCGATAAGCGGTATAGCAGAGAACAGGTTAGTTATCACCGTTGCTCCCCAATAGCTCATCTGTCCCCAACATATCCCATGAAAGCCGTAGCAACTCCGAGTTTCAATACCTCTTATAAGGCCCTTTTTTCTTCTACCAACTAACAGGGTGTTTCCACTTGGCCGGACACTAACACTAAGTTTGAATGTTCTTCGTCCTGGACTCGTCTCTCGCCGTTCTAAATGCATATATTGATATAACTAATGATAGTAGAAAATGTTCATTAAACAAATTGGAGGTTGGGGCACTCCTGGCGGAGAACCGTAAGGCCTAGTGGAAACCCCTAAGGCACTGATTGGGTCGGTAACCCAGGGTTACCCATCGGTTACCCACCTTCAACCCCCCGTAGCCCATTGGTAACCCCCTTGTAAGTTCCTACCCAGCAGGAGGGGTAACACGGCCCCAGGGTAACCCCCTCCGTTGCCCTGGACTATGGACATGGGCCTATAGGGTACTCGTCTTATTTGCTGCGCACTTCGTGAATTCATTTTAGTACATTTCTGTAAATGTACATGTTACATGTACATGTTGAACCTACAGTATCCCGGTAGCTCGGGAAGCATCGTTCGCCAATATGAATTAAAGGCCTCTAGCGCTGCAGGAAAATTTTAGTAGAAGATTTAGAACTATGTATGTATTCAGCGTTAGCGTTTGTTCCCGCTTTGAGGGCATGAAACTCCCGTGCCGTATTATTGTCCCTAATAAGATTATTCATTCGCATTCATACAGTTCGAAGTGGATTGGGGAACGCAATTTAGCTTGAAATCCATTGTGTCTCTGGCTAGTCCTGAAAAGAAATCAATCGTGGATTAACAAGTTTCCCTTTCCCTTCTTCGCCGGTCAATCGCAGACGCCTCCGCGCCAGGCTCTGCCAGCTGCAGGCTTGTGGCAAACGGCCGCTGAGGGGCGGCTGGACAGCCGGCGGGCCGGGACGGGGTTGGTTCGGTCGAGTCTTTTAGCCTAGTAGTGTGGCCTTGGGAGCTCAGGCGAAATGGGCATACGTGCTCACATAGATGGATGAGACAGCTGTGATAGCATGTGTAGGCAGGTTGGACAGGGACATGCTTACAATCCATTGACACCAGCATATGGCCCGGCATACGGACAAGGAACACTTGTAAACACGGGTTACCCTGTCTGTTACCCCTCAGTACAATATTACCCCGACCCCTTTGTTACCCCTTGGTAAGGGGTTACCCCTACCCCGGGGTTAGGTTACCCACCTCCCTTCGTACATAGCCACATGGGTAACAACTTACCCCTACCCCTAACCCCTGGGTTATGCTTAAGGGGGGGTTACCCCTCGTTTTATGCCATAGGGAAGATGGCTGGGGTGACTGAAGGGTACCCCTTAAATACAAGTCTACCTAGGCCTATTATGCGATGCTTGTTCAGGTCTGTCATAGGCAATCATGTATACTTGCGCCTATATAGGCAATGTCGTTTACAACATCAAGTGTATACAAACCGTATACATGACCTGTATACCGAATAGCCTTAAACATCCCTTGCTACAGGTTATGATGTAAAAATGTACTTATAATACTATGCCATACATGATCGTATATTAGGCCATCACTTACACATGCGCCTCTTTAGGCCTAAGCCTATAAGTTTCGTATAATATGTAGAGAGCCAGGTGGCCTGTATGCCATTCACCTAATTTCCAGAATATGTCGCCTATATAATGCCCGAAAAAATACGGACGTACCCTATCGCTGCTATCGCTGGCGAAAAGCTTTAGATATCGCCACGAGACGTCTCCATTGCAATTATGCTGGGCGCCTCTGCGGGCTTTGTCAACCCCTTCAGGTACCTAGGTGTTGAGGTTCATTGAGTTGAAGTTCGGGAGGATCATTATCCTTAAAAAGTATCACTTGCTATCGAAAGTCCTATGAATTGTACGACATGTATATTGTGAGTAGTAAAAATATATTACATGCATGTATATGTTAACGTTTGGCAGGTGATACATGAATGCTAGACGCTGTAGTTAATCCTGCCAGATTCTTCTTCAAAACGGTAGCCCAACTGTTCAGAACTGTGGCTGCTTCTGTACTCATCATATGCTCTCTTAATGCTTCTCATTTTTCTCGCGCTTGAGCCACCTATGGCCCTATGGCTCCTTGTTCCTACCCTAATCCAAAAGCGCGACATGATAACCTTCTCTCTTCCGTCCCTCTCCTCCCGCTTGCCCTCTTTCCCTCCCTCCCTCGGTGCACAGCTCCCAGTGTAATCTGATGGTCTACGCAGCAGGCAACTACAGCGTCTAAGTCATTATCTTGTAGCTGCCCAATTTTAAAATCGTCTTTTACAGTAAGTATAATAGTGTTATCACCAGTTTTTATCGATTGAAAAGGGCCGGTGGTGGTGACACTGCTACGAGTCAGCATGGCCTCATCCCGTCCAGAATAGAGCACGAGTCGGAATGCAAAGCCGTCCAGCAGCACGTCAACGGCCTCCTCACTCGCGATGGTGTGGTGTCCGTAGGATGACGCCAGTGCACTGGCGAGCTGCAACCCTAGGGAGGCCTTCATCTTGCGAAAAGCGGTCGTGTCGTCCGGCCAGCGACCTGCCGGGTTTTGTTCACAGCACGGCAAGTATATATATATAGAAAGAAACAAGTTATTGAAGTGCGCAAAACTCAGATCTGGGTAGGAATTATACATGGCGGTGGGCGCAAATCGCCCGAGTGGAGGTGACAGTTTTCAGTGCAGATTGTGCGCATGTTGCTGTGCACAACCAAAGGGACGGCTCATAGATTGTTCACCATAACGACCACAAACTGGCGCCCTTGTGAGAGGAGCTCTGCCAGGTCTCGTCAGGCATAAAGTTTTAATCATTGCCGTCTTTATTCATGTTTCGCAACAAAACACACATGCCCAAGCACATGCCCACACACAACAACTTCTCCAAGTTCTCAAGTGTGGCACATCTGTGGTTACTCAAGACTCTCGAGGGTACGGACCTGAGCTCTCCAGCGTCACCAGCACCTCCAGTGGGTCTAGGCAGCGGGGAATGACGCCGCCACCTGTGTGGCTGCCCGCTGTGGACGCCGAAGCCCCGGAGGGCCCCGCCAGAGGGTGCGGCGGCGGCGGAAAGGGCGCCGTCCCGCGGGCAACCCCCAACAGCGGCTGCACACCCACCACCTGCACCACCACACGCGGGGAGATTATTAACTGTTAAGTTTACAGATTTTCGGTATCGTCATAGGCTTTCAAGTGGTTGTGCAAAAAGATTCTCCTTTAAATTTCATGAAATAAAAAGGTACACATAGCGCAACGGGAGATCTTGCAACAGTTTAGGATAATTGCACACATAATTATCGGGAAGCATGAAGTAATACCCAAATACAACAATATATACATCCATGGATATCCCACACATACATATAAAGAACCCCAAATCCTGAGCAAACGAGACTGTCCATTCGCACCTTGAGCGCCAAGTTATCCAACGCTCGGAGCTGTTTGGCCAATTTGTCCTTAGCCGCCTCTGCAGCCCGAGTGGCCGCCAGATCCGCACCCGAAGGTGAGGCCCGGCAGCACAGGGCCCAGTCCAGGGAGCCCGCGGCCCCAACCACCTCCGAGCCGGTGGGCAGGTGACGTCCCACCACGTGCTGCAGGATGAGGTCGGGGATGACGTGGCGCATGTGGGGAGCCACCTCCCGCCGACAGACGTATCCGCCAGTGGTAGTCGAATGCCGCGGCCGGGGTTGCTCGAGTGAGCAGAGCCGCCGCGAAGGCCTCATCTGGGTCAGCCGGGGCCCTCAGCAGGTCCAGGGTGTGCCGGGCGACCATCTGGACGTGAGCGAGTGACCCACGGGTCATGTGAGACGCCAGGTTTGAGCCAGCCGGTGAAGTCTACAAAGACCACTTGGAAATGTGATTTGAAGGCTTGCTGCGAGAGGCAAGGTGGGGTGAGAGGTGTATGGGATTGGCAGACAGCAAGCAGCAAGGACTTGGCAACGAAATGGTAACCGTCGAAAAAGGAGAAAGCTGCCAAGGTCTCCACCGGCACCACAGTAACCATAGATTCCTACTTCTTTCACAGCCGACATTTGGCCCCACTCCACGATCTTTGATCTATTTACATCATACTCCAACATCCTTCATCCATCTAACCATTTATTTCGTCAGGAAGAACCCATGTCAACGTCAGCTTTATCTTCAACTGTTGTGCGCACCAGGAAGGGACATTTCCACCTCGTCCTACCCCCTCGTCCTACCCCGCCAATTTGCATGGCAGCACTAACGCGCACTTGGGAACCGACACACCATCGCTGGCGGCTGCGGCGTGTCCCTCAGGGCACCCTCTCCCCCCTCCTGTCGCGCCATAGCTAGTCCCTTGGCCCAGGCTGAGCTGTCCGCAAGCAGCTGAAGCGCTGCTCGGAACAGCTGCAACACCGACATCGAAATGGGAGGTGGCCCCCCATCATATGGACGATGTAGGACGTGATAAAATCAACTTGCGAGCTGACCAGGAACTAAGTTGATGCGCCGTTGATCCGCTAGATTTGGTTGGATGCTGGTGGTGAGTTGCCGAACCCAACGAATACATTCTGAAGTCGGATGGGGTGACGTATTAGGGTGCCCCTCTAGCAGGGGAGCGCAGGGACTGCCCGGGAAAGGGGCCGCTGGCGAAGTTAACCACCCTGTAACAACATACATACATACATACATACACGCGGTGGGAGATGGAGTTTAGGGGATAAGGGGATAGGGTGTCGAGGCGCGGAGGGGGGAGGAGGTGGTGGGGGTGGTAGGGAGGTCGAGAGGGAGGTTGAGGGGAAAGGTTGCGAGGGGGGCGGGATCAGGGATGGGGCTTGGGGGGGTGCCGCGCAAGGGGACATGGGGGAGGGAGGGTGTATTTGCCTGGGGGAGCCGTACCGGCGGAGGGGGAGGAGACCGGTGAAAGGGCGGGGAGAGCCGGGGGGGGAGGGGAAGAGGCAGAGAGAGCACCAAGAGGATGTAGGGTTGAGGGGTGGTGAGTGGAAACAGGTGGCCGTAGCGAGGGCGCGGATGAGGGGGAGGTGGGCACCCAGAAGGAGGGGCCGTACTCGAAGGTGCGCGCGTGGTGCAGGACTAGGTTCTTCAGGGTACGAGACCGGGTTTTTCGTGTTGCGGCGTCTAGGTGAGATAGGATCTTGGGAACCAGCCGTCTTGGTAGAGCGGTATTGGGGGGGCGCCGAGCTGGCTACCCTCCCCCCCTGTGGTTTCCGGAGGCTTGATCGCCCTGCGTTGCCGCAGGGTCTTCCCGTTTGAGTACTTTTCAATTTAGACCCAGTGCTGTGGAAGGGCGCGGACTTGTGCGGTGTTACCCCCTCGACGGGGGCTATCTCCCCTGGACTAGCCCAGGGAGGGAGAGGCGGAGGAGGGTAGTAGTCTCAGGAGGCTGTTTGGCGTCTTGTGGTGTGAGCTCTTTGCGCTCTTTTCTGCGTGAGGATTTTTGAGCTTGGTGACCTCCCCAGCCCGGGAAGAC
>NW_003307607.1:780070-781457 GCF_000143455.1 Volvox carteri f. nagariensis
CCCTTCAAGCGATCAGGAAGACCCCCCCGGAAGGGGAACCTTTCCTGATGCNCCAGCCACCCCCGCGAGCAGCACTCGCCCAGCAGCAAAGGGGAGACGGGGCGGCAACAAGCACCCGCCCAGGCCACAGTGGGCAGGGGACGGGAGTACAGGGGAGATTAACCAGATTCGTGAGCCCGATGGAATTCGATGCCATCCAGAGAGACAGGGGTCACTGCTCTGGCACAGCAGAGGGGGGGCCTGCAGGAGTTAACCCTCTGGGACCCCCCAGCGGCCCCAAGCCCAGAAGGACGGTGGATGATGGCAGCGGGCTGAATGGAGTGAGGGGGGGCAAGGGGGACAACAGCGGCAGTGGCCCCTCTATCCCACCCCAGGGCAGTAGTGAAGGTGATGCTGAGACGAGCTGGACAGTGATGGGCAGGAAGGGGAGGAAGACCCCGGCGACGGCTGCAAAGGCTGCACCAGCAGAGACCAACCCCTTTTTGGTGCTGGCGGAGCTGAGGGGAGAGGAGGACGCCCCCACAGATGTTCCTGCTCCAATGGGGGGGAATACACCAATGGCCACACAACAACCGGGGGATCCAGCAGCAGCATCAACATCCCCCGCAGCGAACCCCAATGGGGTTTCATCCACACCCACGGCCATGGCCGTGGAAGGAGCGCCGGCGGCAGCAGCACTGCCGGGGGCACCAGAAGCAGCAGCACTGGACCCACCCCCACCCCCCGCAGCGAACCCCAATGGGATGTCTTCCACACCCACGGCCACGGCCGTGGAAGGAGCGCCGGCGGGAGCAGCACTGCCGGGGGCACCAGAAGCAGTAGCACTGGACCTAACCCCACCCTCAGCGGCACCGGACCTCCACAAGGGGAAAGCATGCAAGCCCCGCCAGTCCGAAGGAATAAAGAAAATCCGCAGGCCAGACCTGACGGGGGAAGCCAGGCGCACGTTCTTTCTGGCGCAAACAGCTGCAGCCCGAGCAGCCCGCAAACAATCCGCAGAACTGGCCCAGCGAGCTAAGGACCAGAAGCGGCTGATCCAAAAGACGTCGGCAGCGGAGAGGCGCAGCGAACTTATCCGGTCTACCCGAAAGCAGAAGGCGAAAGATGCCGAAGCCACCCAGGGGACCCAGGCCTCGGGGAGGGAGCTGGGGACTGCTGCTGTGGAGGGGGACGACACGATTATGGAGGCGGAATCGATGGGCTCCCCATCCCAGAGCCTAATATTACACCTCCCCACCGCCTCCCAACCTGGTTTTAAAGACCAGCCCACTGCCACCCCCACCCAACTCTGTTGATGGAAGCGACGACCACAATCAAGCGCCAACAGGGCGCAATGCAGGGACGGCCACTTCGTATTGCAACACAGAACATGCAGGGTCTGCTGGCC
>NW_003307607.1:803042-804252 GCF_000143455.1 Volvox carteri f. nagariensis
CAGACAGTGAAGGGTTTGTCTAGTTCAGGGAGTTTTAATACTGGTGCGTTGGTTAAGGCAGACTTCACGCCCTCGAAGGAGCCTTGACAGTCCTTCGTCCAGTGGTAGGGCACCTTCGCACTGGTGAGTGACGTGAGGGGGGCCACGAGAGAAGAATATCCTTGGATAAATCTTCGAAAATAATTGGCTAAGCCAAGGAACGAACGCAGCTTTTGCAAGTCTGTCGGTATCGGCCATTCTTTAATGGTTTTGACCTTACGCTCGTCCACTTTCAGCCCCTCTCGGCTGACGACGTGACCCAGGAAATGCAGCTCGGTCTGGTTGAACTGGCATTTCGACATTTTTGCCTTAAATTGGTGCTCTCTTAGCAAGGACAACACGGTACGGATGTGTTGTTCATGCTCGGCGGGGGTCTTACTGAAGACCAAAATATCGTCCAAGTACACTAGCACGAATTTGCCAATGTACGCAGCAAATATACGGTTCATTACTGCTTGGAACGTTGCAGGAGCATTGGTTAGTCCAAAGCATAGGACTTTGAATTGATACTGGCCGAGCCCCGGTGCTATGAAGGCCGTTTTCTCAATATCTTCTTTCGAGGTGCGAATTTGGTTATACCCCTGCTGCAGATCCAGGGAGCTGAAAAGGTTAGCCCCTTGGAGCTGATCGAAGAGTTCGGTAATGTTTGGCATTGGATACCGTCTCTTGATCGTAAGTTGATTCAGAGCTCGATAATCAAGAACCATACGCAGGCCTTGCCCGTTAGCTTTTTCCACAAAGATGACGGGTGCGCCATAAGGCGACGCAGAAGGTTCAATGTAACCTTTCTGCAAAAGCTCTGTAACTTGTTTACGCATCTCTTGTTGCTCTAATTGAGTCAACCGGTACGATCGTTTTGCTGGCGGTACGGCTCCGTCGATGAGCGGAATTGTGTGACCAATGTCGCGATCAGGCGGAAGACCGTTAAGCTCTTCAAATACATCTTTGTATTCGTCAAGCAAACCCTTTAAAGTATTGTCAGGAATAAGTTCGGCCATATTTGTGTGTGTGCCTTTGGCCTTTGTTTCCTGTTCCAGCTCAGATTGTACTAACAAAAGATAGCTTCGTGCTCCTTTTGTTATTTTACGTGCCGCTGCTTTAGCCGACATCGTTTCAACTGTCGTCGCCGCATAGAGTGTCGCGGTGACGTAGTTCATGATAGTGATACCAT
>NW_003307608.1:0-2384 GCF_000143455.1 Volvox carteri f. nagariensis
CTAATCGTCCATCGTTGACCGCTCCCGTGAGCATAGCAATTTGCCTGATACAATTCGCAAGAAGGTGATGACGTGTGTCCTGGCGGCCTTTGCCATTGCCCTCACATGCACACCATTTTTTGATTCTAAAAATTGGTGATAGCTAATCGTCCATCGTTGACCGCTCCCGTGAGCATAGCAATTTGCCTGATACTTTTCGCAAGAAGGGGTGATGTGCCCCAACCGAATCCCAACCTTTCCGTGGAATTCCCAGAGCTGCGAAACCCCGAAGGCGGCCCCAAAAGTCAACAATAACTCGACAAATGGCTCCTTCCGTAAGGGAAGGGCCAGGTAACAGTGCCGGGTTGGTTTTCATGTTTGCAACCATATAACGTCTCCCATGCTCCATGGCTGACACCGCAGCAAGAGCCACAACATCCCAAACACATTGTTGCACTGTTTGTGGGGCTTGGACAAGCCAAAGTTGCTCCCTTGAGACTGGCAATCCTATTGAAAGAGTAAGTTGATCTGCTACTGCCTGTGCCACGGACAGGCCCAGAAATGATGACAGCGAGGGGATACACCTCCCACTGAACCTACTGGATAACCTCCACAACCACATACTGTTGGCCGCGACATCCTGAGATGGAAACTTCCTAACATAGGCAAAAATGTAGAATTTATTGGCCCCTACCCCCGAAACCCCCCGTCTCCCCCCGGCCCCCATACACACACGACCCACCTGCAAGGCCTCTCGGGGTAATCTTAACCTGTCGTACAAAAAGAGGAGACCCTTCCGAAACCCGTGCAGCCGACACAGCACCAGCGCGTGATCTGGATCGTACGCCGGGCCGTACATGCCGTACGCGGATCCCCCTCCTCCCCCTCCTGCTCTGCTCGGGTCCTCCCCCGTGGGTATTTGCACGTGAGGCGGCCAACCGCGGAGCAGCAGGTCGTACGCCTTGGCGCGACGCGCCTAATAAGGAAACAACCGGAATAAATATGAAACAATAAAATTAAAATTTTGAAAAAGAAAGGCTTGTCAAAATGCTTCCGTGGTGCGATTGTCGCAGGCTGGTAATGGGGAGGAGTGGGGGGGAGAAGGGGAGAGGAGGGAGTTTTGCATGGACCGCCATTTGGACGGTTGCCTAATTAGGAACGTCAAGGTTTGCTAATGGGGATTGCGCCAGTGTAAAGCCACAACATATCAACTTGGTGTGTCGTTCCAATTATCACCATGTAATAGATTTGGTTACACGACATAAACAGAGACATCGCAACATCCCCCACCCCTTTCCTGGGATATGCCGCCTCGCCAAAACTGCCCTCGTGTCCTCTCCCTTCCCCTCCCCTCCCTCCCCCCTTCCCCCTCCCCCTCCCCTCCCTCCCCCTCACCCGGCTGCAGCCCGGACAACTCCCAAACCCCACCTCCGCATCCGGCGACATGACCACCGCATGGTCCCCGGCAGTAGCAGCTGTAGCAGCAGCAGTAGCTGTAGCTGTAGCAGAGCCGCCACCTGCGATGTGGAAAATCAGCTTTCAGTAATTCGAGGTAAGGTTGGGGCGACAGTGCCACTGCTACTTCAGATGATGGCGGTGGCGGTGGCGGCGGCGGCGGTGACGGTGCTATACGAGGAGCGTGAGACGCCGCCGACGCCGTACCCGCCGACAGCTCCCCTTTGACCGGAGATGACGCAGCCGTCGACGTCGACCCTGTCGGCGTCTTGGCGGGTTTGTTAGTTGGGACAGGTAACGGTTGCGGTTGTTGATTCGGTTGTTGCCACAGCTGATCCGCCAAGTACAGCTCCAAGAGGGTGTGGTACAACAGCCGTTCGTATGCTCGCGCGCGCGCCGTCACGTTGTCGTACTCTTCATTGCCGCCGCACCCGCCGACAGCATGCGCATGCCCGTGCGAAGCTGCCGCCGCCGCCGCCGCTGCCGCTCCCGAGTTCGTGTTGAGAATGAATTCACACAGCAGCATGAGGGCAGTCGGCTCGCCGTTGTACAAGTGCGCGAAGTCCGCTACTGAGGCCCGGTACATGTCGCCTGTGGGTGCTGGCGGGGGCCGAGCATGGTAGAGGTAGGGAATGGAAGGTAGGTTGACAATGTTGATGTTGATGATGATGATGATGTCGATGTTGATGGTGATGTTGATTTTGATGTTGGGCGGGAAAGAAGCCCCGGCTGGGGGGAAGTAGAGCCACAACTCGAGCATGGTTGCTCAATTCCCACAAAAAACGTTCATGGTTTCCTTTTAGAGGTTTGTCTGAACTTTGTGCAGGAGGGGGGTGAGCTGGCTTAGAGGGAGGGGGCGCGGGTGAGGGCGGGTTGGGTGGATGTACGACTCACCTCCGGGCCCCAGGCCGAGTGCTGATGTTGAAGTGGTCGTCGACGCGGAGGAGGGG
>NW_003307608.1:2434-4279 GCF_000143455.1 Volvox carteri f. nagariensis
GACCGCAGCAGAGATCCATGATAAGGCCCGTGGCAGCTTCAGCCCGCATCCTGATGAGAGCCTTGCCGTACTTCTTGAGCGCCTCAGCTCGCCTGAGGTGGTTGTGGAGTTAGTTACATGTTGGTTGGTTGGTTGTTGTTAGCTCATTGGTTGGTTGTAGCAAGATTAGAGAAAGATAACGTACGGCAATGACACATGCACACCTTCTGCGGTATACGTATCGAAAGTCCCTACCCCTATCCCCAAAACACAACACACATAAACACATAAACACATGCGCACGCACCTTTTCCGGGACAGCTCCTCCAGGAAGGCGATCGCCTCGTCCGCATCGCCCAGCTCGTCCAATAAAATATCCAATACGGAATCGATCTGGGGTTGGGGAGAAGCAGCGACATATGTGAATCAACCGTTCGATCAGTGATGTATTTTTTAATACGAGGAGCGATTTACGTAAAAATAGTAAAAGTACGATAACGGAGCATATACACACAGAAATTGACACAGACATTCACACACACACATACACACACGCGCTCCAATCCCCCCCGCCCCCGGTGCTTGGATAGGGTTTCAGGACACCGCGGTCTGTTGCCATCAACTTCATCTAACGGACAAGATCTGCAGCTTCAGCACCAGGGTTCGACACTGACCTTCCCGAAACTTGCGGGCTCCCCCGTACCTCCCAAATTTTCCTTACGGAGGGGCCCCCGTACCAGGCTCCTGTACCGGCCGAAAACCTTACGGGGGCCCCCGTAACCCCCGCAAAACCTTTACGGGGGCACTGTCCTTGGCTGAAACGCTGTGGAAAGTGACGCTTTGCATTTTTTTGCCCTGTAAATCGTTATTTTCGTTATTTTCTCGCGCTTCTTGGAGGGCGGTGGATTAGGAGGCCCTTGGTCACCTCCTGACGACTCATTGTCTGCCATCGCTGGATGTTACAGACCAGAAGCTATAAAAGTATTATGAAAAGTTTAGTTAAATATTGCAATATGAATTATGTCTGCCAAGTGTGTGGCCTTACCCTTTATATGGTCCGTCCTCTCCCCTACAGGGTCCCGTACGGCCTCTTATAAATCCTTAAAATCCTTACGGGAGCCACCGTAACCGGCCTTCGGCCGGTCCGGGGGCGGCCCCGTACGGGGCGCTTCGCGCCCCAAAATCCTTACGGGAGCCACCGAAAAGTCCTACGGGCCCTGACGGGGATACCGAAAAAAGGCCAAAAACTTACGGGCCCCGTACGGGGTGTCGAACCCTGTTCAGCACACACCCACCTCAACACCATACCAAGACCCCCCCCGGCAAGTCACCCTGAACAATACACACACACGAAGGCCCATGCACACGCACATACGTACATATACACACGCACACACACACACAAACATACCCACGCACCTGCCCCGCCGCGTCCGCAACCCACAGTGCGTGTTCCGCGTATCCCGCCCCTCGCAAGACTCGAATCGCCGTGTCGGGATCGAACAGGAGACCTGTCGCTGCTGCGGATGCCAAGGAGGACGTACCCGCTTGCGCATCAGCCTGCAAGCAGAGACAGTAAAACGTGAGGTGATGATGACAGAATACGGCACGGTACGACATGCCACACCCCAAACCTAAAAAAGATGAACATGTCGTACACACATGCACGCATACGGCACACCTGCTTCTGCTGCTTGCGTGCACCGCCTCCGCCTCCGCCAGCCTTTCGCGACGACGATGACGCTACTGTGGCGGCGGCGGCGGCCTCCGCCGCCGCAGCAGCCTCCGCCGCCGCGGCGGCGGCGGCTGACTTCAGGTGTCGTCGCGGCCGTCTCGGCGTCAAATTGCCTTGGCCTGAGCTGGCGG
>NW_003307608.1:4365-17479 GCF_000143455.1 Volvox carteri f. nagariensis
TGCGTATGTATGTATGTATGTATGTATGTATGTATGTATGTATGTATGTATGTATGTATGTATGTATGTATGTATGTATGTATGTATGTATGTATGTATGTATGTATGTATGTATGTATGTATGTATGTATGTATGTATGTATGTATGTATGTATGTGTATTGAGGGGTATTGAGGAATGGAGGAGGGAGGGAGGTTAACGGTGAATGCGGGTGCCCCGCCTAAGAACCCCATCAGTGGTGGTAGAAGGGGGCCCACTCAACCGCTAAATACGGCCCCAAACACACACGTACATACATACGCATATCGCGCACACCCAATACCTTGAGTTTTGTGTAGCAGTTGAGCAGCAGCGTGGTGTGGTCGCATGTGGCCAAACCCTGGACAGAGGGGGGAGAGGGGGGGCAGGGAGGGAGAAGGGGGGGAAGCGGAAAAGGACTTATGAGGAATGTATACACCTTGATACACGCACACACGTACATACATACATACATACATACGTACATGCATACATACATACACACATACGTACATACATACATACGTACATACACTCATTGGAATGGGAGACCCTCCTCCTTGGTGGCGGTGGGATACGGCATCACCATCAGGGCTAACTAAGCATGAATATTTAGACACGGTACGGCAGAGGTACGACATCTGTCCTGGTCGTATCTGTCCTGGCAATTTCCTCCCCTCGGCCCCACCCTCCACCCCTCCACCCCTTCCTGGCCCCCGTTACCGTCCTTAGGCCCTCCCCCCTTTTTGAACACCCCNNTCCCCCCTTCCCCCTTCCCCCTCCACCCCCCCCGCACCCGCTCGTGCATGAGCTCCAGGTAAGCGGTCAAGTTGTGAATCCGTTGCGCATCTAAGAAACGCCGGATGACGTACGACGGCTCCAAATGCCCAACCGTTTCCAGGTACTGCGTCATGGCCGCGTCGTACTCGCCCTGTTAAACCACCACCATCACAATAACCGTAATGCCGCGCGGTACGACATCAATGTACCAATGTGCCATAACCCGCAGATTGCAGTGCGAAAAGAGCGGGGGAGAAAGGGGGAGAAGGGGAGGGCGGGAGGGGAAACGTGTTTGCGGGTTATAGGCTGCCGAGCGAACCGCCAAAAGCTCTCTCCCACTTGCATTAGCTCCAGACATGTGCACTACCTCCACTACCACCGCTACCACCGCTACCGCCGTCTTCCCTTCGGAGGAATTAGGGGACACTGCCTAGGGCAGTAACACCCCCAACCCCCAACCCCCCACACACACATAACCACACGGTAAGCGTTACTCCCCGGCCCAAACATATGCATTTCCACTTCCTGCTCGCTGGTACATGAAGCCTCACTGTACCTTGCCGTACACTCACTCCCCTCCCTCTCCCCCCCTCCGCTCCTCTTACCCAGGAACGACACCCCTAAACCCCAAACTACTAGAAATCAAAATACACACACACGGCCACACACGCACATTAATCCGGACCTGTATCCCCCCTCTTAATGGGAATATCGAAGTCCAATGGTTCCCTCCTCATGAGACAATTCCCCTCGTTCGTACATTTTCTCTCCGGAACCCTTCAGCCGCCCTCCACCCCCTGTTTCTCCCGTGTCGTACCTTGCCGTACAGATGATCTCCCCATCTTTGATGTATGTTGGCCAGAGTGGTGACGTCAGCCACCCCTGGAGTCCAGCTGCGCGCAACATCTAGCGCCAGTTTGTGTAAGGAGCGACGGAGGAGGGTCTGAAGGCACCCGGTTTGAGGGGGGGGGAAGGGGGGGGAGGGGGAGAGGGGGGAGGAACTTAGGAAATGACGTGTCGCGATGGCACGCAAACCCGCAGCCTCAGCCATATCTCGCAAGGAACCGCCTAGGAGCCGTGCCGAGGCCGCAGCGGTGCAGCTGTGCAGAAGACTTGGCGAAAGAAGCGAAGGGCGGCTGCTACAACGTGGGCCTAAGCACTGCTACCGCAGGAAGGCACGAGCGTGGTATGTGGGGCATCTACCTAAATGTTATTAGCATAAATATGGAGGGCAACGAGTAGCGAGGTAGTGTGAAGAAATGAAGAGGATTTTACAATTAAATATGATTTTGGGTTGGATGTACGGAAGCACGGAAGGAAGGGGGGAAGAAATGACGGAAAGAGAAGGAAGGTGCTAAACTCTACAATGTTTCGGGGTAGTGCGCCCTCACCCTCACCCTCACCCGCACTCTCACCCGCACCCTCACCTACCCTGTAACTATAAAGCTGTTTTCATTGCTTGCAGTTATTTTCTTTTTGTAACGAAGACTTCTCAAGAAAACTGATAAAAATATATATTATATATATGTGGTGAAAAGCGAAATGAAGCTGAGAAAGGGGGAGGTGACGGAAGCGAGACGGGGCCTGACGAGACGGGGTGGGGGAAGGGGGTTACAAATGTACGATCATTCGAACATCCATACATACGTACACGCACACCCTCGTACTGCCGTACCTCCAGCTGTGAAGGTAAATCAATCTCCCGATAACACCACACGGCGCCGGCCGCTGTCACCGCCGCGTACACGTGTGTATGTACGTGTGTTTTTTGGGGGGCGAAAGGGGGGAAACGGGCGTGTACGGAGGGGGAGTGAAAACATCGGTGACGTGTGCAGCATCCGCGGTATAAGGGAGGAGGAGGAGGGGGAGGACTGGATGATGTTTGCACCAACATGCATCTTACGTAAACTCGAATTAAACATCTTAATGCGAATATGCACATATATCCCCCATGATATAACCCCACGTCGCAAAGTCTTGGAGACATACATACATACACACATACACGCCCCCAAGAGGTTCACCCCCCACCTGTCACAGCGTGTACGGCACCCCACGCGCAAAACACGTGCTGCAGGCCCTGCAGTACAAATGTGCCCGCCAGCAGCTTCGTCCGTACATCCGCTAACTGAAGGCAGCTGCTGCCGCCACCTCCACTCCCGCTACTGCTAAACCCCACGCCGCCGCCGAGACCGAAACCGCCGCCGACCGGGGGCCCTACGCCGCCGCCGCCGCCGCCGCCGATGCCCGATAGCTGGATGTTGCTGGCGGACGAAGTGGGGCTGCCCGTGGCGGGGTTGCCCTCTTCGCGGGTGACCTTGCCGGGCGATGGCAGGGAGGCGGTGGAGGCGATAGATTGGGGTAATGCATGGAAGAGGTGAACCAAAGGAATTGAGGGAGATTAGTAATGCCGTACAAACAAACAATTTTAGCTGTTTCATCAAATGCTTGAATAACAAAAGCGATTTGTTATCAAAAATCGAGTCCGAAGGACCTAAAAATATGCCACATGTGTATGTCTGTCGGTATGTGTGCGAAACATACCGCAGAACCTCTTACCCCCACCAACCACCCTCTATACACACACCACCCCGCGTCACACACTCGACAGCCGGGTCCCGCGAAAAAAAGGAAGCTAAAACCCTATGTACGGAACCGGGTGCAACCGTCTTAACGACCAACTTCTTTCACACTCACCACGACAAGATATCTCCCAAACGCAGTCAACCGCTGCTTAGTCCCTTCAAACACCGTACAACCAGCTCGAGTGTCTGCCGTATAGTCGTACAAGCCCTGTACGGAAGGCATGTAATCAGGAGGCGAACTGGGAAATGACTTTTAAGTTACGAAGATGCCGTATTATTATTGAAGGTGGGCTGCTGGTGGTGCTGGTGGTGGTGGTGGTGGTGATGGGAGAGTTTCGTCACATCGACGTGCTCACACATTTACATCGGAAAAGAGCTGTAGCAGTAGCTGTAGCAGTAGCTGTAGCTGTAGCTGTAACCCCAAAAAGATGCCTAGTTTTACGGTCCACATGTGCATGTGTGTGTTTGTGTTTGTGTCGGGGGCAGATGGCCGATAAAAGATTCATGAAACACCGAGTTCTACGTCGTACTCCGCCGTACTCATGCCGTACCTCGGATCGTGCCACCGTCAGCAGCGAGCCCCCCGGCCTAAGGCAGCAGCAGCGGGGGCCGGGGGAGCCTTGGCGGTCGAGAACCGTCTGAGGAGGCGGGGGAGGTAAGGGAGAGGTAAGGGAGAGGTAAGGGAGAGGTAAGGGAGAGGTAAGGGAGAGGGAGGACGAACGCAAGTCATCTTAAGGCGGGGTAAGGGGGGTATTGGGATTCTTCCGCCCAGTACCGGTGTGGTGTTAGCCGGCGGTCTTTAGGTACCACCGTCTTCACCCCTGGGTTACGCGACCAGAGCCCACAGAGTTTAAAAGACAGCGGGGGGGGTGGGATGTGGGGTGAACCAGGGGTGAGTCCTAGGGGGAGGCGTCAGCGAGGTGAAGATACCCCACCCCCATACATACAGACATACACCAAGCCACATAAACCGGAGAGGATAAAGTACGAGGAGGAAAAGGGGGAGGAAATTCAAGTACGGCAGCTTTGAGATCAGATCTCTTTCCCCTAAAGGAGAGTGGACTTGATCAACCCCTCTCACCCATCCACCCCCCACCCCACCCCCAGGCCCCACCACCCCCCGAACCTGTACCTTGGTATTCGCCTGAAGATGGAAGCACAGCGTCAAACTCTCCGTCACCACGAACAGCGACAACAAATCCGAAGTGCCTTTCAGTGTGTGTGTGGGGGGGGGAAACGGGGGGAGGGGGAGGGAAGGGACAGGAAACAGACACGCCTGTGTATGTGTGTCGTTCAAGAATGGTACGACAGCCGCTGGGCCCCGGGCGGCCGGCAGGTGGTGTGGTGGTGGTGGTGGTGAGGGGGAAACCTTGGGGAACCGCTGATGATGTAAAACACACCACTGGAGAGCCCCTCGACAGTGCGTGGAGTGGAAGGGACATGTACGATGGACGAGATGGACCGCATGGGCTAGGAAACAGAAAAACTGCCAAACACAAACACGGACACGAACACAAATAGAAGCCAAAAAACCCCTGACCCGCCACCACCACATCAGACTCCACCAAGCCGAAACACATCACCATCACCATCACATTTTCATTATCAGTCTTCACACACACGCCCGCAACGCATATCCGTACAATGTCGTACTATTACTACTATACGGCAGCCGTACACGTACCGGTCAGTTCCAACCCGGTCACGCTGAGCATGTCCCCCTCGTCCGGTCGGGCCGACAGGCGCCGTGAGTGGTGGAGCTTGGCTCGGGGAGGTCCCCCGCCTGCGTGTGTGTGTTTTGGAGGGAGGACATGTGTGTGTTTTGATGTGTGTGTGTGTGTGCTTTAATGTGTGTGTGCCTATGCGTGTGCGTTGATGTGTGTGTGCGTGTTTCGGTGTGTGAGAGAGCACAGTGCGTTTGTGTGTATGTGTTTTAGGATTGCCTCCCTAAGAGATCTGAGTACTCAGGGGCTGGATGGGCAGTTGGCGATAGGGGGGAGGGGGGAAGGAGGGGGGACTTCACCGTGTGGCAATATCAGGGAGGGCCCACCACCACTACTGTCCATACACCACCCCGGACCGGCCGTCCCTAGCGGTACAACCCCCGAAGAGCACAAGCGGCGTGGTCGGTCGGAGGGGCGCTGGGGGGGGAGCAGGCCGGGGAACTGAGTATCCGTAATCCGGAGTACGGCTCCCTCCAACCGCCGCCTCCGCTTTCCGATTAATTTTAGGGGTTTCGTATGTTTCCGTTTTCCCTTTCCGGTCCCCTCACCCCTGGCCGTTTTGTTGGATGGATGTGTGTATGTGCTTTCCCGCCCTCCACATCGCCGCCCCGCAATACACATACATACATACATACATACATACATACATACATACATACATACATACATACATACATACATAAACACACACGCACACGCACCTGCCGGCGCCGCGTAAACCTCCCCCACCAACACCACCACGCTGCCGGACGACAGACCCAGTGCGATCGTCACTGAGGTGGAGGTCTGTACGGCAGCAGCAGCTGACGTGGATGTAGCAGTGGCAGTAGCAGATTGTGGTTGTACGGATGTCGTCTCCGCGACACTGTTACCACCAACACTTCCCGTACTGCCCCCCAACTGGCTGCCGACGCCGCCGCCGCCGCTAGCGCTGCTACTGCTGCCGCCGCCCTCCGCCGCTGCTGCAGCCGTGACGGGAGACTCCGGATATTGATGTCCGCCGTGATATCCGAAAAGCTGCCTCAGCGAGATGAGTGAGTGGGCGAGTGAATGAATGAGTGAGCGAGTGTGCGAACGAGGGAGGAGCAAGCGAGCGAGCGAATGAGAAGCGAGTGCGCGAGCAACGGAGCGAATGAGTGAGCGAGTACGAGAGTAAGTTAGCGAGCGAGTGAGTGAGCGAGCGCGTGGGCGAGTGGATGAGTCAGCGAACGAGCACGCGCGAGGGGGTGAGGGTTCGCGAATGAACGAATGAGTGTGTGCAGTTGCGCAAGCCAGTGGCGAGTGAATTGTGAGTGAGCGGTTGGCGGCGGAACATCATCCGAACTGACGAAAGCTAGGATGCGACCCCCCGTGACCCCAAGCGAGCCGGTACGACAGATGGAGGATCTGCAGTTAACCAGGGGTGGAGGGGACCGTGTATGACACCATGTACGACACCTTCAGCTCGGGCCTCAACCCCGTAAGACGTTTCATATCGTACTTTGTCGTTTGTTTCTCGCACATGATTCGCAAGGTTGCCTACCTTGGCCACCTTGAGGGGCGTCATGGAGGCGGCGACCCCCGCCAGGGAGTTGGAGCCCACCGCCGCTACAGCTGCTGCAGCTGCTCCTGTCGTCGCTCCTGTGCTGCTACTGCCGCCGCCGCCGCCGCCGTTATTGCCACCATCGGCGGCTATTACTGCCGCCGCTACGAGGCGTTCTCCCCACCATAACTTGACGGTTGTGGACGAGCAACCCGGTTCCTCAACTCCCACCGTTACCAGCAGTTGCCGGCGCTTTAAAGGCGTACGGCCGCACGATCAGGTGACGGTGCAGGTGAGGGGGCGGGAGGGGCAGTGGAGGAGATAGAAAGATGTCTTAACTTTCAAGATGACACAGTTAGTACGACAGATCAGCAGTGCGGCACAGCGTCCACATCGCGCATTTGTAGGGGATAATGGGGAATAGAACTTGGTATTGCGTCGGAGCTCCGAGTTGGTATCGCATCTGGGAATTGTTTGGACAGGTACGAGCGGGCCTGACGATTGTGATGGAAGCTGTGCGATTAATGCGGCTCAAGGTCAGGACCACGGTCCAGCTTGTGATGGATTCGTTTGTCTACTCTCGGACAAGCTTCGGAATGTTAAAAGAAAAGACCTCACCTCCAGCCACAACACCTCCAGCACCTTGTGACCATGGGCATTAAACGATCCTATCAGGGAAAGCCGGGAGTCTAGGACACAGACGCTTCCGGACTCGGTGCCCACCCATAACAATGGACCTCCCGGCACAACGCAGCTTGCGTTGGGAGGAAAGCCATGCCGAGGAACCTGGTGGGGCTGGAAAAAATTAAAGCGCTTGAATGCAAAGCTCATCTTCTCCGAGGCTGAAATCAAGCACCATCAGCGCACGCAGGAGCTAGCAGCGAACGAAGACGTAATCCTCGTGCAAAGCTGTAGTCAAGGAGCATTCGGTTGTCTTTGGAATATCATTCTCCTTCCCAGGAAAAGCAAAGATCTGTGCAGAACGTAATGTCAAGCTTTTATTGGGTATAACATCTTTCCCTCGCCCCTTCCTTACAAACGTTTATCGTCGATACAGTGTGTTTGATTAGAAAGTGCTAGCATGACGGGTAGCGCAGGCTGCAGGCCACAGCGCGGGATGGACAACCGATACTTGGCCTCAAAAATTTGATGTTTTTGAAGTTGAGTTGTTTGTCATGAAACTCTTGAGCCTTGGACACAATCTAAACATTTATGGCTTGAGGGATAATGGTTTCGGACTCACCACAGCAGCGCAGTATGCGATTTGTTACATCTGACCCCGAACGGGTCACCAGTATGCATCAGCACAACACTGCAGCACCGCCGCAACACCCTCTCGTATAGGCCGGTCGGCAAACGAAGCCCTTCCAGACGCTTCACAAACCTCTACATAGCTGAAGCCACATGCAGAAGATTCCCTCGGACAAAGCCACAAGAACCCGTATATATGACGTCTCGTCTTTGACCTGTCCATCTGTTGGACATGTTGCACAGTCAAGGATAGCCAGGCAGAGCGATCGACCAGAGCACGCAATCGCTTTGGACCACCACAATCAGCCATATCAAACATGACGCATTACAAGGTAATTAATTCATGAGCAGTTTGCCAGTAGAAATTTGCTCCACGAGAATCCAAAGAGATGCGTCTCGACGGCTTGTGGTGGCAACCCTCCCTCAGGCGGGACGAGGTTAGCCGCAGTGATGTCGTTACGCTCACACTCTTTGCGCAACTCACCCTGCCGTGTGCCGCGTTGCGGCTGGAGCGCGGCGGTGGGCCCAGTTACCCTGGCCGGCTCCGCGGCGGCAGCAGTTGGCTGCGCAGTACGTGGGCGCGAGGGTCCGGGACCTGTTGGGTCGTGCGCTCCATTGGCGTTGTTGTCGGCGTCATGCGCCGCAGTGGCTAAAACGCTCCCGCAGTTCGCGGCTTTTCTGCACATAGGAGAGTTCCTCATTAGCTTCCATTAGGAAGCCTAGTGCGGAGCGATAGCCTTGCTCGTCGCAGAATTGTCTGACTTTGTCAAACATGCGCGACGGCGGTGTTATGCCCTTACGCTGGGCACGCCTTACGTACTTCTCATACATTTCCTGGACCTTTTGTACCAGTTCCTTTGCCCTAGAGGGGCTCACCTGGCGCAGCTGATAGCGCTCATGGTCGGCCTTCGCCGACTGGGTGCGCATGGTATTCCCTGGGCTCGCCATGTAAGTCAGATAGAAAATGTTTCTTAAGTTGGAATGTGTTTGCGGAAGCGATGGAGTGCTTGACTCCGAGGTCGTTTGACCGGTTGGTCTCAGATACCAAAATTGTAACAAAGCTTGCAGTTGGCAAGCAGTTGCGAAAAAGGAAATTATCCAACGATAAAAGGTGGTATTGATAAATACCGTTTGGTATTGGAAGATTATGAATAGTTCTTGGATGTACCGTTGGTACGATACCGTTGGCCCGGTGAGCCAAGGGCCGCCTTAGCGGCGTTACAGCTTCGGTCCCTTGAGCATTAGAGCCGGCGTGACCTAATTGATACATTCGTACATGGAAACACCCCGCACGGACCCCCTTCCCCCAAAACACACACACACACACAACACACGGTGTCTGAAAAGTCGTGATGACCACCGCAAGATGCTGCACACCGCCGCGGACTTTCCATTTCGACATCTTCCACCCTCCAGGTGGAGGTGGAAACAGAAAAAATTACTAAAACATTAAAACAGTCCAACATGCCTCTCAACCCTGCAGTCCGTTTCCATCAACCATTTTTTAACAACCCACAACGGCCTCGTACGCTAGATTTTTAAAAATGGCTTCTTGAAAAGTCTCCACTACGCTCCCACTAGCACTCCAAACTAATCACTTAGTTCCGTTATTCCGTCGTTATTGCCGTACAGGCGTGTAGTGCCCCTCATCAGCCGCCAGCCTGCTTGATCCTCAGGCTCAGCGCCGGGCCATAAAATGCGCGTACGTATGTGCGTATGTATGTGTGTATGTGTAGTGCGTGCGTATGGATGTTTGTATGTATGTAACGCTTACCTCCCGGAGTGTTGTCCGCCGCATGCTGTTCCAGCGTTTGTCGCAATCGGTGAGACTCGGTGAGACTCCTACTTAACAGAGCCACCACCACCACCACACACACCGAAAAGCGTCACACCAAACACATCACGCACCGACCGCCCGATGCATACCTTGGCTTGTACGACATTACGACCCTTGCGCGTTTGTATGTATGTATGTATGTATGTGTGTTCCCCGTGCGGCGCCACTCACCCTCTCTCTGACTTCCTCTTCGCAACTCCGCTTTATTCTCGTCCTCTTTATTCTCGTCCCCCCTCTGCCTCCTCCCCAGCTAGGACAATACAAACAAGCACATACACACACAGTATCTGCACAGACAGACAGATAGACAGACAAATGCGGCGCCTGATGCACTGCCATACCACTACTCACACATGAAAAACCCCTTCTCCCCCTCCCCCTCCCCTCCCCTCCCCTCCCCTCCCCCCCCCTCCTCCGAACAATCACAGCACTCCAAACACGTTGCCAAGTCTGTCTGTCTGTCTATCTGTCTCTCCATCCCCTCCCTATCCATCCCCAGCTGTTGATGACCATCACCGTCATCACCCCCCATCCCCCAGATCTCCCCTCCCCTCCCCCCGCGGCCCCTCTCCCGATAACACCTCCCACACACACACACCCTCCCACACACACCCCTCACACCCCATACGAGGTGATGGTCTGTTCAATGATGTCGCAACACTCCCGCAACTGCGCCTCCGACATCACCAGCGGCGGGGCGAAACGAATGATGTTCTTCTGTGTGGGTTTCGCCAACAAGCCGTGGTCCCGGAGCCGCATACACACGTCGTACGCCGAAACGCCGTGGGATTCGTCAATCACCAGCGCGTCCAGGAGGCCCTTACCGCGGACCTGCCGTACACGATATGTAATGTACGGGATGGTACGGCGTAAACATCATATATATCCAATTTCACAGACCACGTGGAAGATGTTCGTGGAAGGTGTTGGTGGCCGCAGATTTCGGCGAAAAGGGGAAATTGAATATTTGCAAGACGCCGAGGGGTGCGGGGGAGGGGAAAAAGCGAACCACGTGAACGAGTGAAGCTGCTGCCAAGGAAAGAGTGTGCAAGAAGCAGGACTGACAAGTCTTCGGTTGTGAAGGGTAAGCGGGATGGAGTAATCTTTTGTACGGCAAAAGTATGCCGTGTTTCGTTTTTCCCCTCGCCGTACTCGAACCGACTTGCTCCTTTCCCCCCCCACACACACATACACACGGGAGGGGGGGGAGAAAACCCCAAACCCAACATCCCCTCCTTTCTTCGGACAACCCACCCCTGTCCGGCCTCAAAACGCAACGCACGCACACATACATACAGACAGACATACATCACTCTCACATTCTCTCCAGTCGCCCCTCTCCCCCTTCTTCTCCCCCGCCTTCCCCTCAAAACACAGAACATACACACTCTTCCCCCCTTCTCACCGTCTTGACCAGCTTTGACGGTATCGCTGCCAGCCTCGTTCTCAATACCTGACCCAGCCGGTCGCTGTTCTCCGCCAGGTTCTCATCCTGGAGCACCTGCGTGTATGTGTATGTACGTACGTATGTATGGTCCTGTGTTCGTGTGCTGTGCGTGCGTTCCGATGGGTGTACGAGCAGTCCCCTAAAATCCCTTTCCCCCGCCCCCTCCTCCCCATAACTTCCCCCCTCCCCCGGCTCCAAACTAGACCACCCTGCCGTACAAACCTGCAACGCCGCCATGGCCACGCGGGCGGCAAGAGGGTTACCGCCGTACGTGCTGCCGTGCTGCCCCCGGCCAATGGTCAGCATGATCTCGTCCCGCGCCAACGTGGCTGCTACCGGGTAGGTGCCGCCGCTGAGGGCCTTGCCAAGTACGAGAATATCCGGTCGTACATCCTCCCAATCACAACACAACATACGGCCTGTACGGCACAACCCCGTCTGGACCTGCGTGTACGTGTGTGTTTGGAAAGAGGGATGGGTTGGTTTCGGGGCAGATTCAATGCAATATCTGTACGGAAAAAACACAAAACACGGCAGCAGCAGCCGCCCAGCAGCACTACGGCACAGATATACACACTCATCACCATGGGGCCCCCCCCAAGGACACAATCCCCCCTCCCCCCCCCCAAAACACGCACACACACATACACACCTCATCTGCAATGAGCAGCGCGTTGTGTTTCCGGAGCAGCCTGTGCGCCGAAGACAAGTAGCCCTCGTCCGGCACCACCACACCCGCCTCCCCCTGCCGTCACGTGACATCGTGTGACGCGTCGGTTGGTCGGTTGGTTAGTTGGCAGGCAACGGGTTTTGGGGGACAGTGCAAGAGGAACAGAAGAACCTTGTGCCGAAGGAAGAACGGATGGAAGGTGAGAGGGTCTTTAAGACTGCAAAATCTGTAATCTGCATGGCGCACCAAAAACCCTAAGTTACAATACTAGGATTAGTAGGAAAGCTGTCTTGTCGGACGGCGGAGAGCGAGGGAGAACGGGCTCGCATTATATTCGGTTTTCTTCCTCAACCATCATCTTACCTCCCGCGCTCCCACTTTGGGAGCCCTACCCCACACTTCTATCCCCACCCCCGGCAATACACACACCCCCGGCAATACACCCACGCACCTGGATGGGCTCCACCATGAAGGCTACCACGTTGGGGTCGGACTCCAACTTATCCTGAGGGTGGGGGGGGGTATGGGGGAAAGGGGGGGAATGAGGGGGGGGGGGGAGGGGTAAAGGGGAAAAGGGGGGGAAGGAGGGGGGAAGGGAGGGGTTATGGGGAAAAGGGGGGGAAGGAGGGGGGAAGGGAGGGGTTATGGGGAAAAGGGGGGGAAAGGAGGGGGGGAAGGGAGGGGTTATGGGGAAAAGGGGGGGAAAGGAGGGAAAGGGAAAGGTTACGGGGTAAGCGTGAAGAAGAAGGGGGGAAGGGAGGGGTTATGGGGAAAAGGGGGGGAAGGAGGGGGGAAGGGAGGGGTTATGGGGAAAAGGGGGGGAAAGGAGGGGGGAAGGGAGGGGTTATGGGGAAAAGGGGGGGAAAGGAGGGAAAGGGAAAGGTGACGGGGTAGCGTGAAGAAGAAGGGAACGGACGATAAATTACAGAGAGTGGGCTGTATACATGTCTGTCAGCCCGGCACGTTCTGTGTCGTACCTGTAAGGCCTTCAGGTCGTTGTACGGGATGACCTCAAACCCCGGCATAAACGGACCTGGGTCCCCGGGGGGAGGAGGCCCGGGGAAACAGGGGGGGCAATTGCGGGTTAGGCAGCAGCAAGATTGGTTAGCAGCAGTAGCAGTAGCACATGCAGGGCCATCTGCTCTCACCCCCAACAATATTTCCCGCCCCCCACCCCACCCGACCCCACTCGCTCCCGGCCGGAGAACCCCGACACACAGCACCATCACACCACAAACACGTCCCCTCCGAAACCAACATCTAGCTGCACCTCCCCCCCC
>NW_003307608.1:17529-24647 GCF_000143455.1 Volvox carteri f. nagariensis
GGCCGACATTGTACGGCCCCAGAAGTTGCCCCGGGCGAAGAGCACCTTGGCGCTGTTGGCGGGAACTCCCTTCACATCGTACCCCCACCGCCTGCGTGTATGTATGTATGTATGTATGTATGTGTGTAATGGGGCGAGGGTCAGTAGGGGAATAAATCAGCGGGGCGGGGGGGGATGTGCAAGGGTGATGTTCTTTAATTGGGGGGAGGCGGTGGAAAGCCCCGGCGGTGCAAAACCCAAATCGGCAACTGCTGACGAGAGAGGGGGTTTAACCATTTGCTAATAAAGCACATCGAGACAGCGTACGGCAGTATACGGCAGAATAAACACCTGAGAGCAAGACAGCGGGGAGGCGGCGACAGCAGGTGGGACAATTTCTACACATACATACACACGTACAGATGTACACACCAAAAGGCAATACGTGTCTAAAAGTGAAACAACAGGTCCACGTCCGTGTATTTAATATGTATGTACGAAAGACAGTATACGGTCAATGTACGGCAGTACAACACACACCTGGCCAGTTTGACCGCCGTCTCTCCGCCCTCCACGCCAGTGTTCATGGGCAACACTTTGTCGTACCCGAACAGCCGGGTGATGTACTCCTCGTACTCTCCAAGGACATCTGCAACGAGAACAACAACCCAACATAATACAGATACTAAAAAATGTAAAAAAACAGTACACACATACATACATTCATGCAAGAGGAGCATGAATAAGACACATACATACCGACGTACGTGGTCATTTTCTCCCTCATCCCCTTCCTCTTTTCCCCTCTTCCCCCCCAAAACACGCACACACACACACGCCACCAACTGCCCTCAACGACTTTCCCTTCCACTGCCCCACTCCGTACATCCCCCCGGACTTCCCTTTGACGGCCGTTTTGCCGTTTTAAGAGCAAAAGGAGGTGTCAGTAAGGTGAAAAAAACACATCCATCCATACATACACCTTTTCATTCAACCATTTGTCTAACCATTGCCGGGCGCTGCCGTCTTCTCGCCATGCACGGCCTTTTTCCAGTCAGCGGTCCGCAGTCCATTTGTCTGCATGTCAGTCTGTTTATCTGTCCATCTGTCTGTATGCCCCTTACTTGTCCGATAACTCTTCTCCTCACCCCACCCACCCCACCGGGGGGTCAACCAACCAACCAACCAACCAGCTAATCGATGTGTGTATCCACAATACCCCCCGTCCTCTTCCCTCCTCCTGCGCCCCTCCCGCTGCTGCGCTGCTTACCGTTGAAGAAGGCTCGGGAGGTGAGGGTGAGCTTACGAGCTTGCTCCGCCAAGGCGGATACGATCTGGAGGGCTCCAGGGGGGAGGTGAGGGGGTGAGGGGAGGTGTTATAATAATCGGAAAGAATGCAACGTAAGTGAGGTTGGGGTTTGGAGGGAGAGCGAGGAGGGAGTGTGAGGAGGGGGAGTGAGGAGGAATCCATGGCGGTTGTTAACAAAGGGGAGGGACACCAACGGCCAGAAAATAATGCTGAAAAGCAATTTTGGATAAATAGTTCGAATGAGGTTTTGGGCCAGAAAATGGACCAGATTTCGGGTCAGAGGGTTGAGTCGTCACGATGGAGTAAAGAGATCATCGACGGCGGGTCAGTTTAGGAAGTCAGGTGGAGAAGATGGACACAGCTGACTAAGGACGGACAGGAAGCAGCAATCTAGCGTAACATAGCAATTGTTGAACAGTCGCAAGAGGAAATTGCTCATTCAGGCTTCGAGGCCCCGCACCTTGGGATGACAGTGTCCCTGGTTTACAGCCGAGTACGCCGAAAGGAAATCGTAATAGCGTTTGCCATCGATGTCCCAAAGGAAGACTCCCTCGCCGCGTTCCAGCACAACCGGAATAGGCGCGTAATTGTGCGCACCATATTTGTCCTCACGCTCGATAAACTGATTTGGGTATGCCAGAATTCAACATAGGCACATGGTGTAAAAATTCAAGCGACTTGGGCGCCAGTCACACCTCGAACCGAAAGGCGAACTATAATGACTCCCACACTATGCCAAACATTCAGCCGCCATCATCGAGACTGTAAACTGACCTTCTGCTGACTGCTGGAAAGAAATGACTCCTCGACCGCAGGTAGCGAGCTAGCGAAACGTC
The DNA here is from genome assembly GCF_000143455.1 of Volvox carteri f. nagariensis. Classification (NCBI taxonomy): domain Eukaryota; kingdom Viridiplantae; phylum Chlorophyta; class Chlorophyceae; order Chlamydomonadales; family Volvocaceae; genus Volvox; species Volvox carteri. Next base: position 19,654 of record NW_003307608.1, read on the forward strand.
GCGTAGCTGCTTGCGTCGACAGTGCTAGAGCTCCTTGGCACAGCGCGCGACTGCCTGCTATAAGCGTACTGGCATAGCTGGACAACATGTTTACTTCTATGGAACGAGGTCAGTTGACGTCAATTTCTTCATGCATCAAAGTTGTTTTGCTGTGCCCGTCTTAAGTGGAAAGATCTGAAATTCGAAGGATGCAAAATTAACCTGAATGAACGAGGAAAATTATCAACCTTGATTCACAGTTCTTGGCAAGCGTGGATCCCATGTGGCGGCTGTACCGTACTCCTTTTTGTACCTGCTGACATGCTGTCACATGCCTAGACAGTCTTGAGCTCAATTCCCAAAATGTGCCATCTTAAATGTGATTTTCAGGTTTCACATTGATTGGTAATCACTAGCAGATATTCACCGCCAAGCCACGAAGCCTCGCAACTTCAAGGGTTTCCGCGTTTCCACAGTGCCGATGCCAAGCCGGTGCCAACGACAAAGAAGTTAAGGCGGAGGAGCTTATGCACCAAAGAAAACATCTTTCTTACCTGGCGTTTTACTCGTCACGTGACATCTTGCAACCGCGGCGGGGTCAATAGTTGCCCAGCCGTTGTGGTGATGCCTTCCAAGATTGACTTCCTTGCGGCCGCCCCTAAAAACATCGCTGATCATGTCCGCAACAATGGGACCATGATCTCCTACGTGTGTTGGTCTGTGTTGGGCGGTGTAAGGGTTGGGACTGGTTGGAAGGAGCTGCTACACTCCGGGAAGTGGACGCGGCTGATTGGTTGGCTGGCTGTTTGGAACTATTGCTATTGCGACTGCCGTGGATCTGCAACTATACATGGCCAGCGGGGCAGGACACACCGATGGACGTTACACACACACACACACACACACACACACACACACATATCCCACACACACACACACACATATCCCACCCACACACACACACACATATCCCACACCCCTCTTCCTAAATAGTCTCATTTCCCATTTTGTCCCCTTTCCTGCCCTCCTCTTGGCGATTGTGTACTGACAATTCCGCTGTAACTAACGCCCTCATCCCAGAAGAGCACAAGAAGGCCGCGTGTTCACGCTGTCACGCTGTCCCGATTGCGGCCCCTGCCCGTGTTACCAGTGCCTCCCGAAATCGTCCTCCACTTGCATGAGGCGTCCTCCACTCGTAAGCCTAATTCACCCGAAATCGCACATTGCGGGCACACACGGGAATTCTCCCACGATGGCGCAACACAGCACAGCACAACATGGCCACCATGTTGCCCATCAGTCGTATCATCCCTCACTGCGTCCCTCCTACAGTCATTCCTTACGTCACGGCCCCCCGAGTAGCATACATACATACATACTATCGCTTTTGTGGTTTCGCCGGACTATCCCGGGCTCCTGCAGTGGTGATCGGGCTTGTGCGTGGTCCCTTTTTCTTTATATGGCTACTTCTCCCCTGGACCAGCCCAGGAAGGGAGAGGTAGAGGAGGTCAGTTGTTGTAAGGTGGCTGCATGACGTCTTGTGGTGTCGAGCTCTCTTAGCCTTTCTCTCTTGGAGGTTTTTTGTTGGCGTGTTAGGTGTATCAGGAGCCCTCCCCTGCCTGGGCTGCCCTAGCCGTCTTTTTATTTGTTTGTTTTTTCCTTGGTGATCTGCCTACATTATGAATTTTACCGGAAAAAGACCGTAAGCAAGATCGACATTTTACAAAGATGTTGACCTTAATTTAAGCCAAACCCGGAATTTCTTGCCGAAACTTGTGCACGTCAACTTCTCACCAACTAATTCTACTCAAGTTAAAAGTCATATCCTGTGAACGACCAACCGACTGGAAATACTTTTCCGTCTGTCTGTTTGTCAATCTGTTAGTCACCACAGCGCCCTCCACAGTGTATTCCACTCGCTGCTGGCCAAGAACAGAAAAAAGGAGCGGTCACAAACGAAAGATCTGAACATAAACGCCTCACGCACGACCAGGCATCTACATCTAGATCCACGGCATATACGGCAAAAGGTCAAGATGTCAATGGCAATAGATGCGAGACCCGGTTTGTAGTCCTAAAGGGCCATCCGTCATTATGTTGGAGATCATCATCCCATCTCTTTTTATACATATTCATATATATCCTCTACACTCACGGCTCGCTCGCCGTACATTCGTCGAGAGGCTCCATTGCGGCGATTGTGCACCATAGCGGGAGACTGACAGTTGGCCAAATCCAAAAAGTTAGTTAGTGTTCGTTAATAGATAAGGAAAAACGCACGCGGAGCACGCAGAGGGATAGCGTCGTACAATAAAAACCGTTTTGCATACATACTTGCATACGTACATGTATATATCAAAAGACATGCTCTTGTTCGCCTACCGACACCACTACCTCCACCTCCACCAAGCAGCAGCAGCAGCAGGAGCTGATTTCCTTCGTATGTAGGTTCTGTAGCTGCTACCCTACCCTACCCTACCCCACCCTACCCCAGGGGGCACCTCGTCCAGTTTCTTTCCAACTACCCGACCGAGCTGCCTCAACTCGCCACTTCATATGACACCACACCACCCATGTGTTTTCTTTCCCCTTCCTCCCTTCCCCCTAAACCCCTAGAACCCACCTCTACCTTCCCGCACCTGCCCTCACAGCGCCGCACACGGCCCCCTCCCCGGAGGCCCCCGTGGTACCCCCCACTGGTGAATAACAACCCATTCACATTTTCACCGAATACTCGCGCTTTCACCCAACCAACCAACCGCCCAACGAACATCGTACGACATTACAACAGCGGCGGGCAGCTCTGTGACGTCGTAAAATTGCCGTAACACGCCCACTCGCAGTACCGCTCCCGCAGTACGCCATTATCCCGCCAGGTGCCGTTCGTCGAGGCGACGATCTTCGCAATGGCCGCTTCGAAAGACGCGCACAGCGGCTCATTAGACGCAAAGTAACGCTCATGTACGGCGAGGCAGGTGTTGCAAGTTTTGGTGGCCTTGACGCAATTCGAGTTGGAAGTGGAGTAGACCCAGCCGAGTACGACAATGGCGCCGACGCCAAAGATGCCCAACAGCTGAATCAGCGTCAGCATCCTGAGGTGTGGGGCGTGGGGGTATGCGGGGGCGGCACCCGATAAATGGGGTTTGAGCGAACTTTGGCTGAAAGCGGGTTGGGCAAAGATGAGGGACGGTGTCGTACATTCCCGGGGGGGGGAAAAGGGGAGGAGGGGAAGGAGGGGTTGGGGCTCACGAGGTATACGGCGGTGTGTTTTGTGTATGTATGTGTCCTAGTACGGGGGTACGACGAAGCCCAGACGATTGACAAGAGGAAGGAAATACCATAGATGCGGATATTCTCCAAGGTTAGACCGCTGTAATGTCGGACAATATGTAATAAGAGACTGACCCGTGCGGGGGAAGAAAGAGGAAGAATCAAAGCGCAGGTGAGACACACATGCATACATACATACATACATACATACATACATACAGAGAAGTGTCACCAAAGGCTGATGGAGGTTGCTTTATTCTGGTTGCAGCTCACCGATACTCCGGTAGTAATAAAACCGTCTTTGCTCTCTCTCCCCCTCCCCCTCCTCCCCTTCCGCCACCGTTTCCACACACACCTTCAACATACACAGCCTGGCCCCCTCCCCCCTCCCCCCCCCTCACACACACAAACGCACACTTACCTGAAGTACGGCGTGTCGGGCCTAAACGGCCAGCTGGGGAAGCTGGCCATAACGCTCACGTGCAGCGAGTGTAGCGAGGCGTAGCAGTGCGAGTAGGCCCACCTCAGCGGCCGGCAGCCGCACAGGGACAGCGCCTCCGAGGGGAACACGGGGCGGGGACCCCGCCCGTCAGCGCCCACCGCCGCCGCCTCATCCCTGACAGTGCGAGTGCAGTGGTGTTGACATAGAGAGGTGTCAACATACATACATACATACATACATACATACATAGGGCAGGTAGGGATGGAGTGTGAGGGGGGTTTGAGACGGACGAACCACTGGCGAGTGAAGCAGATATTCCGGAAACAGACGGATAGTAGAGTCAGGAGGGTAGGATACAAATACTGCGGAGGGGGGGCGGGAACAAATCAAGTGCGGTTAGGAGTGAGGAAAGTGAACTGCTGCTGCTGCTGCTGCCACGACGTGTCCACGAGGGGTCAGAAACTGCCCCCAGTGAGTCCCAAGTGCTGTGATGTGATGTCATCAACGACCCCCCGTGGTTCCGGAGCAGGTGGGTTTGGTCGCGGTGAGGGAACGCGGAGGGTTGGGGCGCCGCGGAGGGTTGGGGCGGCGGGGGCCGGAGAGGACGTCCGTATGTCAGTCTGCACTCACCCGCCCGTGGTGGTGGTGGTGGTGGCGGTGGCCTTGCCCCCCGCCTCCAGCTCCACTTGCTCGGGACTGCACGCAGGACCGCCCTCCTCCTCTCCCGGCTGCTGCTGCCGCTTCTTCTTGTCTGCATCATCACAAGATCAAGATCAAATCACACAAGAGGAAAAAGAGAAGAGGGGACGAAGAGGAACAAGTCGGTCTAAAAGGAAACCTGTTCCCCCAGGTGCCCAAACCCACATCATCATCACCATCATCATCACCATCACCATCACCTCACTGGTACTCAAGGAGCCACTTAGTGCCCCTCCTCCCCACTCCCGCGTCCCCCCACCAGCTTCCCCCCCGTGGGCCCCCACCTCCCAAGCTACACCACACGCCTACCGCCCCCCCTCCAGGGCCCTCGGTACCTCCACTCCCCCCCCGTCAATCACCCCCACCGCCCAGTACCCCCCGCTGGGGGACCGCATGGCTCCATACACAAATCAGCACCACGCGTAAATGTCCCAGCTGGGCATCAAACGACAATCTCAAAAGACTCACATACATACTTACATACACACAGACACAAGACGACATCGTGCATGCGATCTCTGAGGTCCGTCCTCCCCCCTGACCCCCCTTCCCTACACTACGGGCCCCCCCCCACCCCTCCCGATGACAAAACACACACACACAG